>NW_028261395.1:26697811-26872811 GCF_051295495.1 Thamnophis sirtalis
TCTGCACATTTTAAGATACCATTAAATAGGTTAAGATTTTTAAATTTTAGTAGTTCTTCAAGCTTATGAAAATCAAAATGCTCACTTAGACTTTCTAAAATTTCCAGTGAAGAGGAGACATTTAGTTGGACGGTGAAAATATTTAAGGTGCTCCATAGCATTGTGGTTGCAAACAATATTGGCTCATCATCAGTGGTAGTATTCAGCCGGTTCGGACTGGTTCGGGTGAACTGGTAGTGGCAACCTGTGGGTGCCGCCCTGGTGCTATGCTGTCCTATTTAGCCACATTTTCTAAGCCACGTGCATGCGGGCAAGCCACGTACGCTCACATTTTTGGTGCGCAGCGAACCGGTGGTAAAATTACGTGAAACTCACCTCTGATCATCACTCACGCCACATAAACAAAAATCAGGACCTTTCAAGATCTAAACTGGCATGAAATATCATGATAATAAACTTTGGTTTCAGCTGTAAGTCATCATTTTTTGTGTGACAAATGATAATTGCCTTGCTCTATAGTGAAGGAAAAATAATGTGTCTTTTATCATCTTTCCAAGGTTATTGTCACATGAAGGCAATCCACAATGAAACTGGTTAATTGCTCACAGCAGGAAAATGTCTATTTCCTGAGGGGACAGCAGATGAACTTGTTCATAGAATAGTTCAGGGCGAACATCTCTATTAACTCAATGATATTTTAAAATGTATTCTTTTTGTTGTTGTTCCATTAAGGTCTTCTTAACTGCTGCAGAACACACTTGGGCAAATTAGACTGTTGCAGCAGATGTCTTCTAATTATGATTGCAGTGTACAGTGTTAAAAAAGAGAAATTAGTGTCTCAACTTGAAAGTTAATTGAATGCATTGGAATTCTCTTGCCTGGTAATCAAACATCCTGAGTTACTCAGGACTCATTCATGCTTAACTGCCCAGGGAGAACATCTCACACTGACACTTGGCATTGAGTCCTACATCTTTCTTCTTACTGTCTTAGATCAGCAACTTTTCTCTGGATTTACAGATCACAGAAAGCTTCCCAACATGGTTCACAACTCCATTGTACTAAACCCAAATCCACCAAATCACACAATAGCATCCTATATGGACCCAGGGTGATGTTTTCCTGACATTGATCTACCTACAAAACTCAATTGTTTCTGTCCGAATAGGTCGATTAAAAAAAGAGAATTTTGTTCCTTATCTGCTTGCTTTGAAGTAGACTTTCATTTACTCAGTGCCTGTAATAATAGTTGAGGACAAAGAACTTGGATACTCGGCAATTTCCTAGAAATCTGCAAATATGTATTATACAGTTTGTGGAAATGCTTGTTGCGCATCTGCTTTCTAATCTTCTTAAATAATTTAGGTTAGGTTAGGTTTATTTGGCTTGTATGCCACTCTACTCCCGAGAGACTCAGGGCGGCTAAGAATAAGAAAGGGAAGGGGGTACAAAAATAAAAACAACAATTAAAAATTCAGCAACAGTCATAACATCGGATGGGGCTGGATAATTCAACAGCCCCAGGCCTGCTGGAACAGCCAGGTCTTAGTTGCTTTGCGGAAGGCCGGAAGGGTAGTAAGGGTCCGGATCTCAACGGGGAGATCGGCCACACGGGTGATAGTGGGTGCACTGAGGTACACCCACGTTACATCTATCCTCCATGAGCTGCACTGGCTGCCTATTGATCTCCGGACTCAATTCAAGGTGTTGGTTATCACCTTTAAAGCCCTACATGGCTTAGGGCCAGGATACCTTCGAGACCGCCTGCTGACGCATACCTCCTAGCGACCAGTAAGATCCCATAGATTGGGCCTCCTTCAGGTGCCGTCAGCCATACAATGTTGGCTGGCATTGGAGGAGAGCCTTTTCGGTGGCTGCTCCGACTCTTTGGAACCAGCTCCCCCCGGAAATCCGGACCATACCCACTCTGATGGCCTTCAGGCAAGCCGTAAAAACTTGGATGTTCCGGCAGGCCTGGGGCTGTTGACCTCACTATTGAGGTCCGGCCCCGACTAGAATGAATTTGATGGATGATTGTTGTTTTAAATTGTATTGTTTTTATGTTTTTTATATTTTGTTTGTAAGCCGCCCGGAGTCCTTTGGGATTGGGCGGCATATAAAAGTTTTAAATGAATAAATAAGTAAGTAAGTAAGTAAATAAATAAATAAATAAATAAATAAATAAATAAATAAATAAATAAAATGTACAGGCAAGCTATTGTTTAGGGAATAATCAAATTCTCCCCCTTTTCTTCTTTTTTTGTTTTTGAAGAAAGTCATTTAGAAAATGTGATATTGATCATATCTGAATCAGACTTCTTAAACTGGGGATAATTTGGGCATATCCTGGAGGTAAGGTAAAGGTAAAGGTTCCCCTCGTATATATGTGCTAGTTGTTCCCGACTCTAGGGGGCGGTGATCATCTCTGTTTCAAAGCCGAAGAGCCAGTGCTGTCTGAAGACGTCTCCATGGTCAAAACTAAACTCTGAATGCGCATGGAATGCTGTTACCTTCCCACCAAAGATGGTTCCTATTTTTCTACTTGCATTTTTACATGCTTTCGAATTGCTAGGTTGGCAGAAGCTGGGACAAGTAACAGAAGCTCACCCCATTACCCGGCGCTAGATATTCGAACCACCGAGCTGCCGACCTTACTGATCCTTTTTTATCCTGGAAGTAGTGGAGCAATAATATAATTGGTTGTTTCTGAAAGCCAAAAAGGAGGCTGCTTTCATAAGTAATAAAGCTGTGCTGCGCTTGGAGAAGACTCAAAGCATTTCTTCAAGAAAGGACAAGAAACAATGATTGGAAACTAATCAAAGAGAGAAGCAACCTGGAATTAAGGAAAACTTTCTAACAGTGAGGACAATTAACCAGTGGAACAGTTTGCCTTCAGAAATTGTGGGCGCTCTGTCACTGCAGATTTTTAAGAAGAGACTAGACAGTCACTTATCTGAAATGGTGTAGGGGTCCTGCTTGAGCAGGCAGCTGGATGAGAAGACCTCCAAGGTCCCTTCCAGATTCTATTCTATTCTATTCCATTCCACTCCACTCCACTCCACTCCATACCACATCTTATACTCCAAATTTCATTTAGCACAATTTTTCTATTATATTCAGAATACAAAATAAAAATCAGTAAAGTTATTTGAGGTAGTTCCCAGTGCTGGCTTCCATCCTTCTCTATTCTTTTTTTTTAAATCAGTGAATGTGTTCTTGTTTATGTTTCTTATCTTCTTTTGCATATTCCCTTTTATATATTGTCTCCTGTGCTATTCGCGAAAGGGTCTCTCGAATCCTTGGTGGGAGGGCAACAGGGTTATCTGTTTGAAGTTTAAGGGATGTTTTTTCTCTGATTTTGAGAATGAGCCAATCTTGCTCTCTGCTATATTTGATTTACAAACTTCATTTCCCAGTTTGAAGCCATTATTCTCTGGAACCTCCAACACATCAGACACCTAGTGACAGGTCTTTGGATGTTCTTCCTAGGGTGATATCAGTGGTGAAATTCCAAAATTTTCCCTACCAATTCTGTGATCGGGCAGGTGTGGCTTGGTGGTTGTATGACTGGGTGGGCATGGCTGTACAACTTACTCACACACAATGCAAAAGCAGCTGGACTTCACACAAAATGACCCCTACAACAAACAGGAACCTCACAATCAGGCACAGCTGATTGTCACAAAACTGATTATCGGAACTTTTTAAAAACTTTTTAAAGCATTTTTTTTATTACTGGTTCAGGTGAATAGGTAGTAAAAATGCTAAAAAAAAATTTTAAAGGTCCAATGATCATGCGGTACAGTTGATTGTCGCACAGCTGATCATCAAAACTTTTTTTAGTTTTTTTAAAATTAAATTTACTTTTGGAAAAAAAGTACCAGGTGAACGGTAGCATTTTTTACTACCGGTAAACCGGTAGCATTTCACTCCTGGGTGATGTGGCAATTAAATTAAATGTCAAATCAGTTTGCATGACATGATCAGGAATGAATGAGCTAACATGGCACATAATGCTGGGATTTCAGAAGGTGGACTGGTGGTGTGGATTTGACCAATTCTCCTCATTTGGCTTCTCAGTTCAGCAACAACACAGGTGGAAAAGTTGCGGTGATCTATAAGAACATTAGATTGCTTAACACCTCTTGGACTTGAGCAATGGGAAAACCATGGCCACAAAGAAATACTCTACGGCATCATGAAATATATCTCTGGCAAGACTCTTTATAGTAGTTACAAGCATAGTGCCATCTGTTATGGAAAGCCCAATGCTGGAGTCCTGCAAAGTACACGGAGAATAAAATTACTTGACTTCATATTGACTTTTCATTCAGTATATACTATCGTATGGGATAAGTTTATGAGGCCTGAAAAGTGTGACAAATCGCTTTCAGTTTATGAGGCCTGAAGATGGGACATGATGCTTGTGACTATTCATCATCTTTGACTCTATGAAATAACTGACTGGGTCAATCCAGGGTGAAAACAACTTTACATGATGGAATGGTAATGCTGTCTTTAAAGGAGGCAACAGTCAATTTGCTCCTGAAGAAGCCCTCCCCAGATCAAAAGTTATTTTGCCAACTATCACAGTAACAAATGCTGGGGAAGAGGGACAGGCAAGATATATTATAAAAGGTAAAGGTTCCCCTCTCACATATGTGCTAGTCGTTCCTGACTCTAGAGGGTGATGCTCATCTCAGTTTCAAAGCCAAAGAGCCAGCACTGTCCAAAGATGTCTCCGTGGTCATGTGGCTGGCATGACTAAACGCTGAAGGCACACAGAACACTATTACCTTCCCACCAAAGTGGTCCCTATTTTTCTATTGCATTTTTTACGTACTTTCAAACTGCTAGGTTGGCAGAACCTGGGGCAAGTAATCGAAGCTCACTCCGTTACGTGGCGTCAGGGGTTTGAACCACCCAACTGCCAACCTTTCTGATCAACAAGCTCAGCATCATAGTCACTGAGTCACTGCGTCCCTATAATATATTTTACAAGATACCAAATTTATCACTGTTTTCAATCTGGATTCTGAGGGAGAGAGAGAGAGGGAGGGAGGGAGGGAGAGAGAGAGAGAGGGAGAAGGAGAGGGAGAGGGGGGGGAGAGAGAATGTCACTCCATTCATACTGCAAGAGCTCACAACAACTTTTAATTCTTTTGACTACAGCACCTTCTGCATATGCAGAAGTATCTGGGATGGTGGGCAGAGCCCCCAGCCGTCGCCACTACCAAACCTGGTCAAACTGACAACAACCCACCTCTGGTCCAGATAGAACCTTGGCAAGTTGGAGATCTTATAGACAAGTTTGTACAGGGATATAATCAGAATAATCAGAAAAAAAAGGGGGGATTATGTTGGATAAGAGCCAAGGTGGCGCAGTGGTTAAATGCAGCACTGCAGGCTACTGCTAGATCAGCAGGTCAGCGGTTCAAATCTCACCGGCTCAGGGTTGACTCAGCCTTCCATCCTTCCGAGGTGGGTAAAATGAGGACCCAGATTGTTGGGGGCAATGTGCTGACTCTCTGTAAACCGCTTAGAGAGGCCTGAAAGGCCTATGAAGCGGTATATAAGTCTACTGCTATTGCTATTGCTATTGCTATTGGATGCTGCTGCTAGAGTCCAGTGCTATTGTCACTGGAGGCAAAGTGTGTCAGGGTTCCAAGTAATACACCCATAGTGTATTAACAAAGTGATGCCTGTGCTTAGGAGTACATATGTCATTTGATATATCACCTATGCCCGGAATGGTGAACCTATGGCACGCGTGCCACAGGTGGCATGCGGAGCCATTTGTCAGGGCATGTGTGGCCAGCTGAGTTCAGCCTTTTTTAAAGCCATGTTTCGACCTCCCCAAGCTCCAGAGGCTTTATAGGAGCCTGGGGAGGGCGAAAAGAGCCTCCCCCCCCCAGAGGCCCTCCGGAGGCTTCAGGAGCTTCCATGAAGCCTCCAGAGTACAAAAAAACAGCCCTATGGGCAAACCAGAAATTCAGGAATGAACTTCTGGTCTGCTCATAAGGTTGTTTTTAGTCCTCCGGAGGCTTCAGGGACCTTCAGGAGGCTTCCCTGAAGCCTCAGGAGGGCTTAAACCAGCCCTGTGACCAAACCAGACTTCTGGTTTGCTCGTAGGGTTGTTTTTTGCCTTCTGGAGGCTTCAGGGAAGCCTCCTGAAGGTCCCTGAAGCCTCTGGAGAGCCTTGGGGGGGAGAGGCTCTTTTTGCCCTCCCCAGGCTCCTATAAAGCCTCTGGAGCCTGGGGAGGGCAAAAAAAGCATGCAAAAATGGGGGGAGCACCTCTCATGCGCGTATGCACACTGGGGATGTTGCACATTGCATTATGGGCGCGGCACGCCCATGCACGACTGCCCTGCGCTCCCTCCCTTATGGCACGCAAGCCAAAAAAGGTTTGCCATCGCTGACCTATGCTTTTTCCTAGCAACAGCCGGCCCTCAATGATTTTTATGCTGGTTACTGCACATTTAGCATATTTAGACTTTAGAATAACAGAGTTGGAAGGGACCTTGGAGGTCTTCTGGTCCAACCCCCTGCGTAGGCCGGAAACCCTACACCACATATTACATATTGTAATATGCTATCTTGTGTTTGCCGTGTGCTTAGTGGGAGCCATTTCTGGTGCAAAATGCATTGGCCGGATTGTTTAGTAGTACAATATGGCAGTACACATGCTCTACCATTGCTGAAGCAATTAGTCTTGACTTAAAAAACCTTGAACAACCTGATTTCAGCATACTGGAAATTATCATAAAGCATATTATGACATCATAAAAAATGTCTCACATGTCCTGTGGTCAACTGCTGAGGTTTGTGCCATATAGTTCAACATGTGCTATTTGAAAGCAGCTACATCTTTGAATATCTCCCTGAATTTTAAAGATTTTTTCCAGTACGTTAGAAGCTCTCCCACTGTTGAAAGAATGGAGGAATTTGGTAAGCAAATATCTCTAAAACAGTGATTTTGTCTAGTATTTTTAAAAGCTATGTTGACATTTTCACTAAGGGTTACATTAATATAAATTTTCTATGTTCTATTTCTACTTTTAAAATCCATTCTGGTGAACAACAATGCATTTCTCAGTAAGCTTGTATGATAAATCAAAATATTAATAAAAATATTTCTGCTATTTCTCTTCAGCAATGGATAAAATAAAAGGATTAGGATGGGGAAAGAAACCTTGAGTGACAGAAACATGTGCCTATTTTCCATTATGAAATGTTGGCATGTCTACATCTAGTTCTCACTCCTTTAGATTCATCAGCATCACAGTGCAGAATGCCAAAATGAAATATAAAGCCATCTGTTCAATACAAAACATGTGAAAAAATTAGAGGCCATAAACCTAAAGAGATGGAGACCATATTTAGACACTTAGAAGGTAAAAATTCTTGGGACAAAGCCAAGAATTTAGGAAAAACATACTGAATTTGTTCCAATACCCAGTTGCTATAGTAGTTAACTGTTTATCTATAGGAAGTCCATAAGACATGAGCCCAATATCTTTTGAATTGATATTTAAAGAAACAACGTTATTGAAAATGAAGACAATATGAAGGTATTGAAATTTTTATTTTTCACGAAAGTATTTAATACCTTGTAACACCAGGTTCAAGGGAGGGGGTGACTCACAAGGGACGAGGTGGCTCAGTGGCTAAGACGCTGAGCTTGTTGATCAGAAAGGCTGGCAGTTCGGTGGTTCGCATCCTTAGCATCGCGTAATGGAGTGAGCTCCCATTACTTGTCCCAGCTTCTGCCAACATAGCAGTTCAAAAGCATGTAAAAATGCAAGTAGAAAAATAGGAACTACCTTTGGTGGAAAGGCAACAGCGTTCCGTGAGCTTTCAGCATTTAGTCATGCTGGTCACATGACCACAGAGACATCTTCGGACAGTGCTGGTTCTTCAGCTTTGAAATGAGCACTGCCCCCTAGAATAGGGAACAACTAGCACATATGTGCAAGGGGAACCTTTGCCTTTAACTAACACCAGGTTGGGACTCATTATTTTATCTGGTAATGATCTCTGAGTCTCTTGCACAATTAAATTTCATCAGATTATCATGGAATTTAATATTACAAGAGAGGATAAAATATTTCTTTCCATTTTGCATAGAAGTATGTACCTCTTATTCTTCCCCATTTTTATTTTAAGGAGCTTGTAAATTTGCAATTGTTTCTCACAAAGGAGTTATTCAATCTGTACAATTTTGTTTGAAGCTTTGTTTCAAGCTTTTCAACATCCCCACTGAGATGTGGTGACTGAAATTGTACATTATATATAAAAAGGTGTAGTAGTATAGATTTCTAAAATGGTATTATGATGTCTGTCATTTTTTTAAAAAAATTTATTTATTGCAACTGTTTGCCACTGCAAAGCGACTTTTATTTTCAGATTTTTAAAATAATAATTGCCATTAGGAGAGTTCCATAATCTTATAAGGCCGTTTGTTGTCCAGTAGAGTGACCCACTGCAGTACAATGGGACACTTCTTAGAAAGTGATCATTAATTTAAACTTCTTCAGCATATTTCAGAAAGAGTTAGTGGATTGGTTCTGAGTAGTTAATTCTGAATATACAATTTGAAATTATTTGGAAAATCCATTTAAATGGATGGTTTGAGTTGGAATGTCGAATTGGGTCAGTTCATTTTTAAAAATTTGATCTGCAGGTAATTGATTCAAGTAAAAGATTTGACCATTTAAGAAAATTGATTTGATTTTAAGAATAATTTTTACTGGCTCTGTACCGAATCTCTCAAATGAAATCTTTATCATTCATCAACCAGCAAGCCCTATAAAGATGAGAAACTATTTGCATTATAGGAGGAGATCTGTTTTAGTCTAGAGTGGCAACAAAACCTTGAGTCTTTTAGCAACTTTTCCTACTAACAAATGTTATTAAAAGGCATAACAAGGAGCAACAGAATAATGATGCTCCCCAATCCAGATGTAATTTTTTTTGCCAAAATTTACACCACCAGCACACCAAAGGCAGTGGTGGGATTCCAAATCTTTTCCTCCCAGTTCTATGATGCACACTTTGTGCGTGCACACAGCATTCAAAACCGCTGTTGGTGTTAGTGCTGGTGAGCTGTTTTTTAGCTCAGCTGAAGCAAGGCAATCCGCTCTACTGTGCAAATCAGCTGAGCTAAAAAACAAGGGAATATAGGACAGGAAACGGCGGGGGCAGGAGGGCGGGGCCAGCCAGAGGTGGCATTTGCCCCTTCTCCGAACTACTCAAAAATTCCGCTACTGGTACACCAGAACCGGTGCAAACCAGCTGAATACCACCTCTGACCAAAGGCTTCAACAAGTACATACAAAGGATTAGAGGTTCCTCCAGTCTGGTATATACTATTATCTGCCACCAATGCCTCTCTGGATTCTACAAAAGCTAAATGGAACAAACATTGTGCAAAGGAATTAATGAACACAAGTTTGACATCAAGACTCAAAACAAGGACAAAGTCACATCAGATCAGCTCAACCTCCCTAGTATGTCCCATAATAAGCCTCAAATTGAAGAAACATTTACCATTACTGAGTGAGGAACTGTTGAATTCACATGTATCCAAAGATTTCAGACAATCAGAAGGTCTTAACACACAATGGGTTTTTAACACAATTGGTAACACAATTGGTAATTACAAGATATTTGTAATCTTTCCAAAATATGATCTGCATCTGCATAACCAATTCATTTTCCCTCCAGTTTCTCTCAACCTTTTCTTCTACTTATTATTGTTAATAAAATGTTTTGAGTTGCTTTTATAAAGGTTTCTTTGTATTTTGAATATCCACTGAATTTTTTGTCTTAATTTCACATTCTGAAATCTTTGTAACTGGCAGTCATTTTTCCAGAATCAGTGATTACAATAGCTCTGAAGGCTTTGACACTATTGACCTTCTCATGTGGACTAATACTGTAATTCATGGTGAATCATTGTAGCTGCTGTGTCATAGGAAACATATCATGAAATTGGAGGTTGTTAGAGGTGAACATTGCCTAATGGTGTATAAGGCCTTAGGAGATTTAAGTAAGCTTTCATCAGATGTTTACAGTTTTGTATTAGTATATAATATAAAATACAAAAGCAAATATTTGGAAACAAAAGGGAGGGAAAGGGGAAGAGAGAAGTGTAAAAAAGAAGGGGAAAGAAAAAAAAGATATTGACTCACTCTGGTGCAGTAGAATAAGGCATTAACATCAAACCTCAAATGTTTACTTTTCCATAATAGTATAAACTATAACAACAAATCTATCTAATCAGTAAAACCTGAAGTCAAAATTTCATTTTTTTTCACCTCAAGCACAAAGTCCAGAAGTGGTTTCCAAGTAGAAAGTTGTTATATTCTGTTCTTTGATCAAAACAGTCCATTTAGCCATCTCTGCTAACTCCATCAAATCATAAAATTGGAGGTTGTTAGCGATGAACATTGCCTAATGGTGCAAAAGTAAAGACCTTCCAATCACATCTATGAGATTTGTAAGCTTTCATCCTGTTCTGGAACGGATCTCCCACATACTTGTCTAGCGCTACTTGAATTTTGCTTGGCATCTGTCAAAATTGGCTTATCTCATTATAATAAGTTATGGACAACAACAAAGCAAAGGCAGCCAGGATCATCCTTTTTTGGGGCTATGGATCTGAAATTATGTGCAGAAAGCTAGCAAAATAGACAGCAACATTGGTCCTAATCTCACAAAGCTCAACATGACAAAAGGTTTTCTGGTGCTCAGTGTGATTGGCCTGCTGTTTCACTAGTGTAAAGTCCTGCCACAAACTGTTAGAAATCATTAAGATTGTTATATGCAGAAGGAAGATAAAGCACTGCTGCCAAACAAAAAAACTTCCATAGTGAGTTGGCATTGTTTTAATTAGCTTAGCTGTGAAAATGCCATTTGTGGTCTATAATCAGAAAGACAATATTTTCAGTAGATTTGGCAAACAAAGGAAATAATGATAAAAATGAATAAATCTGACAAAGTGCCCGAATGTCTTTGCTGTTGTTTCCTTTAGAAAAGAGAGAAATGCAGGATGAGCTTTACTAGAGAGGTAAGGGGTTCTAATCCACTGTAAAGCAAACCATCCACAGGAAGCCAATCCTTGCCTGATATTTCTATATGATAAAAACATTTTCACACACTTCTTTTTCACTGGTTGTTCACTTTGTATTCAATACAACTTCTTCCATCCAGTGCAGTGGTGGGTTGTGGATCCCGTTGCAACCAGTACGCTGCAATGGGGCTGGGCATCCACCATGTGCACGTGTGCTGCGCACACATGCAACACCCACCACCTGTGATGCTCCAGCTGCTCAATGAAGCATCGCGCAGGCTCCGTACGCTTCTTGCGCGTGCGCAAATGGCCCAGTTGGGTCAAATACAGGTAAGGAGGGCGGGCAGGTGGGCCCTCCAGAGCACCATACCAGAACGGTACCTGGTGCTCCCAGCAGGCACTGGTACGCCCGTACTGGGGTATACCGGCCATAACCCACCACTGATCCAATGCTGAAATTCATTTTTTTTTACTACTGGTTCTGTAGGTGTGGCTTGGTGGGCATGGCAGGGGAAGGATACTGCAAAATCTCCATTCCCATCCCATTCTGAAGTCAGCCAGAGGTGGCATTTGCCAGTTCTCCGAACTACTCAAAATTTCCACTAACAGTTCTCCAAACTACTCAAAATTTCTGCTACCAGTTCTCCAGAACCTGTCAGAACCTGCTGGATTTCAGCCCTGCTCCATCACCATCATATTCAGCAGGGGTGTGATTCTACCAGTTTAACAACCAATTCGCTGAGCGCACACGTAGCTCCTAGCTGGTCTTCAGAGCTATTGGTTTGTCCGAACCGGTCCGAACTAGTAGAATCCCATCCCTGATATTCAGTCTTGTTTTATGATAGTTAACCACCCCATTTCCAACTGAAATCAGTTTACCATTGGGCTTCTCCTGGGTTAGGGCTAGGGTTAGGTAACTCTTTTTCCAGCATTTGAGTGTCTTAAAACTTTGTTATTATTTTAGTGCTTTCAAGGCAGTGTTAACTCCTGGCAATTGCCTAGACTACTCCCTGCAGGTTTTTGGGGGGCAAGATTTCAGAAGTGGTTTACCATTGCTTGCTTCTGAAGACTGTGAGGCAGTAATTGGCCCGAGGTCACCCAGCTGTGACCTTTGTGCCCAAGGAGGACTAGAACTCATAGTCTCCTCATTTCTAGCTCAATGTCTCAACCACTACACCAAAATGGCTTTCTCATAAAACTATCATCCATTTTCTCATCTTCAAGAAATCATTCTATCAAAGTATACAAATTAATCATTATCTAACTTTTCATTATCTATCTATCTATCTATCTATCTATCTATCTATCTATCTATCTATCTATCTATCTATCTATCTTTCAATGGCTGTGTGTGTCTGTGTGTTCCAGCATAACTCTGGAACGTCTGGGCTTCTGAAATGAAAAGGATCATATCTCTAGTGTCAAGTCACAATACCTTTGACAGTGAGTGTGCATTTTAGATTCAAGTTCTGTTAAGATACAGCCTGTTGTGCCTTAAGATGGCATCTACTGTACAGCACAGTGGAGTTGCCATGGTAACGGTTTCACAGTATTCCACAAGGGGGCTCCAACCTAATACAGAATGAGGATAAATAAATACCTGGGCAATGCTGGGTTATCGGCTAGTTTTTAATAATTTGCAATTGTTCTTTCCACTTTTCCCATTAAATACAATTACTATGATGGTAAGAGGCTATACAGGTTGCAAGTAAAAGAAATCTTTTCTCTCACTGGTTGTTATTTCTTCCTGCAAATAAAATTAATTGGACAAGTTAAGCATGCTTTTGTAGTTAGCCTTCAAATTCATGAGCTGGAGATTCTTGAAATGAAATAAACCTATAACCTAACCTATAACCTATTCTTGACATTGATACTTACCTGCCAAATAATAATGGATAGGGAAAATGATTAAGTATTTTAATATAGTAAGTGTGTTAAGGAAACTATTTTTTGTCTTTAAAAATATTCACTAGTTATAGCATGCATATAACCATTGACTGGCATATTCCATTGAATCAAGGAGCTCTGTGTGTTTTTAAAAAAATACATTCTGCTTATTCAAACTATTATTAGCTATTGCTTATCCTTTTGCCATGTACATTTTATCTGCATTGTTGTCTCTGAGCAATAAAGTGTAGAAAATTGCAATTTTTCTGTGAAGATATTTCCAATAAAGACAAGGTGGAGTTATGGGATCTCTCATCTACACTCTGCATAGTAGTCCTATATTACAGTTTGAAGATAAAAAAAGAGTCGCTTCTCTTATTTTAAAGCTTCAATATAGATTCCCTGATGCATGAATTGCTGAAATAATAGACATTTCTAGAAAGAAATGTGCTTCGATTTCGGTATTGGCTATGCCTTATCAACACATGCGCTAACTTGTCTCTTTCATCCTTTTATTTGCACATCACAGAGGAACAGAAGTTTACTTTGTGCTGTGTTGTTTAAAAGAGTTTGAATCTTTCAGTACTGGAATGGAGTCATAATCTCAGTCTTTCCCACTTTACAAGAATAGCTCTTCATTGCCTCCATTTCATTGATCTGAAGAATGGAAGCCAACGACGTGCTGACATTTTCATCTCCTCTCCCTCCCCCACACCCTTCAGAATTATATTTTAGTAATATATATCTTTAGCTAACTTTCATGCAGTAGAATTAAGTGATAATTGTGCCTTTGTGCCTTGCCAAGTGACAATGCCTGTTAAATGGAACCATGGGTGAAATGCTACCAGTTTGGGACCGATTCACCTGAACCGGTAGTAAAAAATGTTACCGGTTCGCCTGAACCAATAGTTAAAAAACACTACCAGTTCTGGCGAACTGGTATTTCCGACTATCTGCTGTGATGCACAATTTATATTAGCTGGAAAGCAGAATTTCCTGCTTTCTAGCTAAGCTAAATCCCGTGGCACAGCGGATTCCATCTCTCACTGTTCTGTTTAACTTTGCAGGCGCACTTTGTAGCAGGCTCCGCCCACCTGCTCTGATGTCACCATGTCCATTTTTGATGCTCTGCACATGTGCAAAAGGTCTTGCACATGCATGGAGGTAGTGGATGTGAGGGAGAGAGTGTGCGTGCATGCATGGTGCTCACATTTGCAAACCAGTAGTGAAGATAAGTAGATTTCACTCCTGAATGGAACCCTTCAGGGCTCCCAGAATTTAATCTTTTGGGGCTCACAATTTTAGCTTAATAGGAAGGAAACCTGCTGTTGATTCTGATCCAATTCCTTTGTTACTTTTATCCTCTTTTCAAAACATTCTAGTATCTGCATTAAGGTTTAGTACATGGAATATTTCATCACTATTGTATATTACAGTTGTATGGATTTCAAAGTTTTATATTTTTTTATTTAGTTGTAAGCTAGTCAGTTGAGATGGATATCATATAAATTTAATAAATAAATAGTTACTTTTTATGGGACGATAGCACCTCTCTGTTAGTTGTAGTCCAACCTTTTCAGGTATCTGTGTTAAAACCTGGATACTTGAAAAAAATGTGGCATCAACAAATTGCAGAGAGGTGTTACCCATGTGCTTGTCCAAGACTTCCTTCCATATCATGTTCAAAGTGAGAACAGCCTTGCTGCATATTGAAAATTACATCCCCGCCCCTCTTGTTTAATAACCAAAATAAGAAAAATTAGTCAAGATAGTATGGTCATTAAGATAGGTGAGTTGAGAACTGCAGAAAGGAGTGGTGACATCTCTGAGGAGTAGTCAGGCAAGATTTCACCTGAGCATTTGAAACCTTAGGTTCAACTAGGGCAGTGATGGCGAACCTTTTCGGCACCGAGTGCCAAAAAGGAAGTGTCCGTGTGCTTGTCTGGCCCACAACCTTGAAGAGGAGCTGCCCAGGGGGCATGAATTTCTGGTTTCCAACACACACATGCACAACGGCCAGGTAGTCTTCCATACTGGTGCGCATATGTGAGCAATGATCAGCTGGTTTGCGCACATGCTCATGCCGGAAAACAGAAGACCAGCTCTTCCAGTTTCTGGCACTGCCATACGCACAAAGGCCAGCTGATCGTCCCGTGTGCATGCGCGCCAGAAACCTGGAAGAGGAATGGGCAACGCCTCACGTGCCAGGCGACATGGTTTTGGTCATGCAACTCAGTTCATTTTATTAACAAAAATACAATAACTCACAACTCAAATTGGACGCAAGGTAGGAAAGATACTTCGAGTTACCTGAATCATTCCCATCTGCTCAGCCGAGGCTACTCTAACTTTTATTTTTGTAAAGAGGCATGTTGAAGTATATTATTCATTGCAGCAAGACAATGGATGTGCTTTCTAGACCACCCTGAACGTAATCATATAATTAAGGTATTATTTTTTCTTGTCAGGGCTTTAGCCTGCTAATGAGAATTTAGACAAGAGATCATCTGTCACAGAAGAATGGATGTGTGTGTGCACAGTTGAGGAAGGTGATAATCCTCTAATTAGATCTTTTGACTACTGTTTTATGTTGCTGACCTTAATGGTTCTTTTGGGATCATGGGAGTGTTAATCCAGTTACTTTGCTTTGAGGGAGACACTGGTTTCTTTGCTGACTAGCAGAGAGAACATATCCATACTGAATGTGGGCAAAATTGTTTGTTATTTAGAATCTAAGTGGCTTACAAATTGCCATTGTTTCTACCATAATGAACAAAGTATTAGGAAAATGAGAAACCCACCTGTTTTTCATTCTGTTTTAAATCATTCTGATAATATATTTAATTCTAGTATGTGATGAATTATAATTACAAGCAATTTCTATGTATTTCACTAAATCCTTCAATAGTGTTTGAAATATCTTTTTCAATGTTTGAAATGTTTTATCTGTAAACAAACAGGAAATAATCCATAATAATATACAGGCCAGGTACCAGTAATCAAGGAATCATAAGTTGACTGCTGGTAGGAGTATTCTGTAACTAATGTTTAAATTATTTTTTTATAGCTTTTTTCATACAAGAAAATAAGAAACCCAGGAAAGTAATAAGGATAAAATATATCATCCTGAAATTATGGTTAACTTTGACTAAAGCAAGCCATAATCACAATCCAATTTACACCAGGTTTATTTTAAGTCTTCACTTGTTTGAGCGTATTTATCCACATCCTGTAATTCACATGGTGTTTGAAATTATTCCAGTTCACAATTTGATTTTTGCACACACAAAATAAATTTGCATATAGGCTCCAGTATGTAACAAATACTTTCTTCATGCTGTTTGCGTTAGCAAACTAAGGTCTTGCTTAACAATGGTTAATACATTCCTGGTTTGTGTCACACAAAATATTAAGTATTGTGTAGTGCGCTTCAGTAGGCAAGAACCAGACCAGCATAGCTGCAGCAGTGTTTATTGACTCAAAAATGGAACTGAGGAACTGCAGGCAAATGCCTGTGATTTATACCCTAGGCCCACAGGGCCTTAACCAATCATAGAACTACAAAAAGCCCGCCCAAATATAAAGGTTCTACATTTCCCTCCAAAACAATTGGGGTCATCTAAAGGTTAGTTTCACTTTAGCACAGTTAACAGGGTCATCTAAATGTTAGTTTCACTTTAGCACAGTTAACACAACCATATACATTCAATACATAACACTAAGGCATATGCTAATGTTTTACAAATTATAGTGTTGGTCTGCAGAATATTAAGTCCATATTTTGGCACTCTGCGAGAAGCCAGGTCCTATGTTTTAATTTTGGTTTCTCTGTTAATCATCATACTATTTCCAGCCCTAGATTTCAATAATTACAAGAAAAGGATATTTTCCTTTAACTTTATTTAATCTCCCTTAAATATCGGACTCTTTTGCTGTCCAAATGAAAATACAATATTTATCTTTAACATTCCCCCCTTAACCCAATGGCCTATTTTTAACTTTGCTAATATTACTTTGCTTCTATCAGTGATTTTTCTATCACTGAATCTACAATAGCTTATCTGGGACTGATTTAAAAGAAAACTGTATGTAAAGGTAATCACTTAAAAAGGTTGTAGTAGTCTGAAGCTTGCAGCATAATCCTCTATTTGCAACTGTTTTTTAATATATGAAAGCTACCTTACTTCCCTTTCATCCCAGGATAAATTAATTCCAACAATTTAAGTCTGAGTTACTCTGTCAATGCAATCATAGTGTAGGTGAAAAAGTACTTTCAATTTAATAAAAAGGACATAGTTTAATTGTGATGCTAACTAACATATTCATGAACCATGCATTGCTGTTTAGAAAGCATGCTAAATATGATCTGTTTATGTTTTATTAAATTACATTTGGGGTGGAAATGATAAAGAAAGGATTACAGATAGCTTCTCATTGTTTGCTCAGTAGGATTGTGTTATTTGATGGGATGTAGTCCAATCCTTTAAGCTTTACAATTATGTGTTTAGAAATCTTCCATTAATGGGTAAGAGAAAATCTATAGTCTCAACCATGTTAGAGTTGATTATGTGATAGCATCCACCTCTTTACTTGGACCTATGAAATGGATACTGTTATTTCAATGTGATCAATCACGTGTGGCACCTTCTTACTTTCTTCAAATCATAGCTGCACAATTCAAATATTAAAACCATACAGACCATCAGAACTGAAGTAGAAGACATTCTAACTGTCCCCGTTTCTACAGGGTGTATAAGATTTGGTTTCTTGGATGGTCAGCAGGCAGGAGAGCCTATTGTATTGCAATAACTAAAGTATTGTTCTTCCTTTCCTCATTTTATTCATTTATTTGAAACTTGCCTTTATTATTTTTACAAATAACTCAAGGTGGTCAACATATCTAATACACATTTCTCTTCCTATTTTCCCCCACAACAAAAACCATGTGAGTTGGGTTGAGAGAGAGGGACTGGCCCAAGGGTGGTATTCAGCCGGTTTGAACTGGTTCAGGAGAACCGGTAGTGGCAACCCAGCGCTATGCTGTCCTCTTTAGCCACATTTTCTAAGCCACACGCATGTGTGCAAGCTACACACGCAAGCAAAGCACATGCGCAGGAGGCTGTATGCAGGTGCAGAAGGCACGCATGCGAGCAAAGCGAATTACCCATGTAGGGTCACAAATATCCCTATCTTAGGGTCCTCCAAATGTGAGCTCACATTTTTGATGCGCGGTGAACCAGTGGTAAAATTATGTGAAGCCCTCCTCTGGACTGGCCCTATTACTGCATCTTCATGAAGAACATACGTCTGTGTTCATCAATAGCAAGGTAGAGCTGAAAAATACAGAACGTAATATCCTTTCTATTAAGATGATACTGAATCTGGTTGCAGTAGTTTAGGTTCTTCACTGTTTTTCCCCTGACAGAAATGTTCCTTCTAATTAACAGCCAGGAGCACAATGAAATGCATGTCTGCATGAATAGTGTTCTTCTGGTACCAGATCTAAAGATGAGTGAAGCTTCTATAAATGTTTGAGAGAATGTGACACTGATGAGAAGTATTTGGGCTCACCTACAAAACTTCCCTCTGTGCTTGAGTGTTCTGGCTCTGAATTGGAGTTGTGCTATTTGTTGATTTTTTTTCTCAGAGTGAGCAAAGAATACATGAGATGTTTATATTTGTTTATTTGTATCCCACCTTTATTATTTTTGCAAAGAACCCAAGGCAGCAAACGTATCCAACATGACTTCATCTTCCTATTTTCCCCACAACAACAATGCTGTGGGGTGAGTTGGGCCGAAAATCTTTGGCATATCAGAAGGGAGATACTACAGGCTGCATCAGACTCTGAGCAACTTAGAACCCAGATCATAAAATAACAGAGTTGGAAGGGACCTTGGCAGTCTTCTAGTCCAACCCACTGCTCAAACAGGAGACTCTATACCAGGGGTGTCAAACTGGATTTCTTCGAGGGCCGGATCAGCATTGTAGTTCTCCTCTATGAGCCAGTGGGGATGGGGGTAGGGGAGGAGACAGGGCGGATACCTCCTGCAGCACCCTCCCAGCCAAAATGGGACACAGCCCCTACATGCCCCGTTTTCAGCCTGGATGGCCTCCTGCAGCACTTTGCCAACCAAAATGGAGCACGGGGGGGGGCACATAACCCCTACCTCATTTTGGGCCTTCATGGCCTCCTGCAGCACTCTCCTGGCTAAAAAAGGTTTGGGTGGAGGCCCTCTGCTGCCTGTTTTCACTGGCAGAAACATTGGGGGGGATCCTTTGATATTTCCAGGCTGGCCCCGCGGGCCAGATTTAAGCACCCCGTGGGCCAAATCTAGCCTTGAGTTTAACACCTCTACTCTATACCATTTCTGGCTCATACAGTATATGGATTATTCACCTCTATTTTTGCTTCAATGATTTAAATCAGGAAAATCAGAAATGTCAGTGCTACTCAGTATATTACTTCCTTCCTCTAAGGAACACCAATTTTGCCTTTAAAGAAAGGAAATTAAGGAAAATAACACATGATTATGATGATGATTACTGTCATCAATTTTTCTATGTCCTATGTTATCTAGAGTCAAGGTGGCTTATAACAAAATATATTATAATATTGAAAAAAGAAATAAATCACAAACTAGTAACAATCTAAAATTATCTGAATTCATAAAAAATAACAGTTATTATATACATTGAATAAGAAATAAAATAGTGGTGGGATTCAAATAATTTAACAAACGGTTCTCTGCCCTAATGACCAGCTGGATAGGCGTGGCTTGGTGGTCATGTGACCATGTGGGTGTGGCCAACTCAACGTCAATCAGTCTGATGGGCACTTTGCCTTAGCTGTTACAATGTAATAAGGGTTCACCAGAGAGGCAGTTTCTGTAAGCAGGGCAATAAACATTAGGCTACTAACAATACCAGAATGTTTCCTTCCTGCCTTCCTTACAGGATTAGCCCTGTAAAGTGGGGAAAAACAAAATGAGATTTCTTCCAACAATCAATTCTCTGAACTGCTTAGAAAGTTAACAACCGGTTCTCCCGAATAGGTGCGAACTGTCTGAATCCCACCACTGCTTCTGACTAATAAACTTCATGAGTGTGACTTTCTTTGGGACTGTTACAATCTTTTAAGTGCAAAATTACTTTAGAATTAATAATTAGCATATCCATAAAGATGGTTTTACAGGGAAGTTCAAAACTTGGCATCTTGCCTGTCATTTCAGAAATTAAACCTTGGCGTGGTGCCCCAATTCCTGCCAACAAGTGAGTGAATGAGAGAACGAGATCATTCTACAGATTGTAACTCTCTGATTAAACTGTTCTAGAACTGTCCTATTTACCCAAAGTGCACTGTGGTTTTCAAGGGGGGGGCACCGATGATTCAGCTTAGAGAGAGCTTGCTGTAAGCTTGCATTTTAAGGAAAAAACTCAGCAAAGACCTGTGGTCTACATGCTTCAACCGTAACATTGTGTGCCTACAAAGTCCTCCGTCGGTTAACAGGGATCCTAAGCTTTCATTTTTGAATAAATGTGGAAAACCACACTTGAAATTATGGTGTTTCTTAATAATTGAACTAGTGTGAAATTAGCCCTAAGCAAGACTGCAGCAACTTAAGAAAGCATGTCAAGTCCGTGACTGAAATGTCACAATAAATTATTACCTTACTTTTTTCCCCCAAAGCAATTTAATGGAACCTTATACTATAGCTTTGGCACTATGACCAAATATAAATGGTTTAAGAAATCTAATCCTGCCTTCAGAACTAATCAGCACACTACTACATGAGTCTTCTGGCTCTTCAATAACGCAGGAATTAATCACCAAGCTTGTCCGTTTATTTGAAA
Source organism: Thamnophis sirtalis (assembly GCF_051295495.1). Classification (NCBI taxonomy): domain Eukaryota; kingdom Metazoa; phylum Chordata; class Lepidosauria; order Squamata; family Natricidae; genus Thamnophis; species Thamnophis sirtalis. The sequence continues at coordinate 26,718,628 of NW_028261395.1, forward strand.
AATCATGCATACGTTATACCAAATTTATCCTGGTGATCCACATGTCTTGATGCGCCCATAGATTTTAGTAGGGCTGATTAGCGTTTGCTTACAGTGCGTTGCTTGATTAAGAGATATAGTTTTTCTCCCTCAGACAATAGAGGACTTGCTAAATCTTGGAAACAAAAGATTTCAGCTGAAAAGAAACTCATTTTCTTTAATGAAAGTAACCTTTTAACACAAGCTTGTACTGTTCTGAAAGGATGTGAATAGTAATGGGTAAAGGAACAAAAGGACTTGCACCTACGTGCTATAGAACACAGGCATCTCCTATTATAATGCTTGGAATATTTTTTATTACCAAAGAGAATTGGGGGAAGAAGAAATTTTGCAGGCCCATAACAGAAAACCTAGCATCCACATTCATCTCTGGGCAAAACATAAAAAGTAGTAAATAATAGGATGGTGCATATTGTTGTTGTTGTTGTTGTCTTTTATTCATCAAACATGAAACTCAGTGAACTGAACATTCAAAAATGCATCACAAATACCATTGACAGGTGCTAATGGTTGGTACAGGTTGCTGCCAACATCCTAGGGGGTCAACCAAGTACTACAACAACAACAACATCATCATCATCATCATCATCATCATTATTATTATTGTACAATTGTATCACAGCGGCCAGTTGTTTCGCCGGATTTGGCATTGGTTACTAGTCGGGCCCCACCCAGGGACCTAGGACATCGTAACACATTTTCGTAATATGCATGCAGATCCAAGCAGTGCGGCTTTTTGCATTTGACTGATGGTGATTTTGTCAATTTTTAACTGTTTTAAATGTAATTCCAGTGCTTTTGGAATAGCACCCAGTGTGCCACTGGAACCAAATTACCACTGCTGGTTTGTGCCATAGTCATTGAATTTCAATTTTTAAGTCCTGGTATTTTGCGATTTTTTCATGTTCCTTCTTGGCGACCCTTCTATCACCTGGTATTGCGATGTCTATGATTGTGACCTTATTTTTCTCAACCAGTGTGATGTCCGGTGTATTCTGTTTGTATACGGAAATCCCACAAGATCTTGACCATCTGATTTTCAGTGACTTTTTCAGGCTGATGTTCCCACCAATTTGTTGCTGTTTTAATATTATAATTTTTGCACAAATTCCAATGGATCATTTGTGCTACTGAATTGTGCCGCAATTTATAATCAGTCTGTGTGATTTTTTTACAGCAGCTGAGTATGTGATCAACAGTTTCATCAGCTTCTTTGCAAAGTCTGCATTTGGCATCATCAGAGGATTTTTCAATTTTGGCCTTAATGGCATTTGTGCGGATAGCTTGTTCTTGTGCAGCCAGGATTAGTGACTCTGTTTCTTTCTTTAATGTACCTGTTGTTAACCATAACCAAGTTTGTTCACTGTCCACTTTATCTTTTATTTTTTCCAGAAATTGGCCTTGCAGTGCTTTGTTCTGCCAATTCTCCATTCTTGATTTTATCACATCTTTTCTGTATTCTTGTTTCGTCTGTTGGGCCTTCAGTAGTTTTTTGTTCTTTACTTCGATTAATAGATGTTCTCGACTTTCTATTATTATTATTATTATTATTATTATTATTATTATTATTATTATTATTCATTAAAGTTGTAGATGAGGAAGAAGTTGGAATTGGGTCTCTACTCTCTGTATCTACAGGTAGTCCTTGACGTACACCCATTCATTTAGTGGCCGAAGTTATAATGGCACTGAAAAAAGTGACTTATGAATGTTTTCACACTTATGACTGTTGTAGCATCCCATGGTCACATGATCAAAATTCAGATGCTTAGCAACTGGTTCATATTGATGACGGTTGAAATGTCCCAGGTCATGTGATCACCTTTTGTGACTTTCTGAAAAGCAAAGTCAATGGGGAAGTCAGATTCGCTTAACCATGTTACTAACTTAACAGCGGCACTGACTCACTGAACAATGGTGGCAAGAAACATCATAAAATGGGACAAAATCACTCAACCATCATCTCATTGAGTAACATCAACTTGGGCTACATTTGCAGGTGTTGATACAAGGACCACTTGTATCAAATCAGAGATCCAGGCCGTGAATCTAAATCCACCTCTCAAGGACATTGCCTCCATTTCATGGTGAGATGCCCTGCAAGGTTGGTTCTTCTTGAGATAAATTCATTATGATGTGTCTTTTTTTCTTCAACAAAAATAATTATAAGGAAACTACTCATCCTTTGCAGTTCAAATCATTCCTTGTTCTCAAACCCGATTTTGGTTCCTTAAATGAATGACAAGCCTACCATGTCCTGTTTCTGTCTTTTAGTAAACTAAACAGAAGCCAAGGCCTTTCAGCATTTGTGTTAGCTTCCTTTCCCCAGGTGAATGAAAGAAACCACGCCACACTTTCAAGAGATCAGATTAGAATGTTCTAAGATCCTCTACTTCAGGATGCAAGAGTATAATGTGTAGTTCGCAAAATCAAACATTTTGCAAGTAAAATACGAATACATCATGGGAAAAATATTGTTGTTGTTGTTAGTTGCAAAGTCGTGTCTGACCCATCACAACCCCATGGACAATGTTCCTCCAGGCCTTCCTGTCCTTTACCATGCCCCGGAGTCCATTTAAGCTCATGCCTACTGCTTCATTGGCTCCATCCAGCCACCTCATTCTCCGTCATCCCCTTCTTCTTCTCCAGCTCTCAATCTTTTCCAGCATTAGACTCTTCTCCAGTGAGTCCTTCCTTCTCATTAGGTGACCAAAGTATTTGAGTTTCATCTTTAGGATCTGGCCTTCTAAAGATCAGTCAGGGTTCATCTCCTCTAAGACTGACCAGTTTGATCGTGTTGCAGTCCAAGGGACTCACAGGAGTCTTTTTAAGCACCACTAATACTAATACATCATTGGGAAAATATACCTTACTCCAATGCCTGCTATACAGCCATTCTTTGTTTAGCAACTCTCTTGGTTAGCGATCATTCGCAAGTACAATTGTGATAATAATAATTCATTTTCTAACTAACGTGGGCATTTAGGATCAATTTCATGTGCCTGACAAGAAAAGCCTTCAGTGTGAAACTAATATCTGGTCAGTTTTAGACAGCAAGGAGAGCCAGGCAGAGTTATAATAAACTCATTAGGATCCCAGAGCTTAGCTTATTAACTATCAGTTAGCACTATATAGTGAAGTGCTGCACTGTGAAGAAAAGCAGTTCAGAAAGAGATTGCTTGTTTAAGCACGCTCTCTGCCCTGCGAGGGGGCAAAAAGAGGGGAGGAAATGTGTCAATCACAGGACATTGTACATTTATCTGAAAGAGGCTGCAGAATCTGTTTCTCTCTGTGCCTCACATGTTCGCCTAGCAATCAGTTTGTTTAGTGATAAAGCCACTGCAATGGATTGTGATCACTAAATGAGAAGGTGGTTAGCTTACTATTTGCACAATTAGACAAAGAATTTGGGAAGACAAATATTTCTTTTTTTAAAAAAATCCACTCCTTTCTACCACTTTATGTTATTCCACTCTAAATATGATTGCCTATTATTGTCTCAAGACTGATTAGTAAACTGTCTTCCTCTGCATCAGGCAGTCCGGCAGTCACTATTGAAGGTTCACTTTTGCTCGTGGGTGTGCCCCATGTCCGCACTTGACACACTCTGTGCATGCGCAGAAGGAAAAAACAACAGGAGAACCAGTTTGGGGGCGTGGCAGGCCTGGGTCGCTGTCGGTTCCAGTGACCCAGATCCCCAAACTACTACCGGTTGGGCCGAACTGGTAGGAACCCACCACTGCTCTGCATTAAAGAAAGTGGCATTTAATAATTCCCCCTCCTTTCCCTTCAACTCCCCCCCCCCAAATAAAACCAGAAGTATATACTGCTTGAAATTCAGAATATAATGGCAACAATAGTTTTGCTTCTTTTTAGTTTTTTAAAGGAGGAATTATAGGATAATTTTATAGAATTCCCACTTGTGTGTTACATATGTGTTACAATCATTACATGATTACATGTAATCCTACATCACTCGATGTAACTAAGTTAATGAACAGAATTTTTCTTAGCATTCTGTAAGATTAAATGGATTTTATCATTTGTTCTACCTGAGATCCAGAACATTAAAAAAAACAAGGAAAGAAGGTTAAAGATGGAAGGAATCTGACATTTCCCAGTGGTGTGATTAAGCTACCTGTCAGTTCATATTTAGCAATGTAATTATAAATCATATATTGGGGGCTGAGAATGCTACTCTATTACAGATAGATCCTGGCTTATGGCCAATGACTTAATGATTGAAGTTACAATAAACTCAAAAAAAATTTTTTTTTTTACTTATAATGTATCCTCAAAATTACGAGTACTGCACCCCCACCAGAATCTGTGACCACCTATCAAGTGCTTGGCAACCAGCTCACATTTACAACTGGTTGCAGTGTCCCTAATTACATAAGCATGTTTTGTGATGTTTTTGCCATTTTCTGGCAAAAAAAATGCCCATTAGATAAGATGGATTTGGAGTTATGACCACATGATTTGCTTAACAACTGCACTGACTTGCTTAATGACCATTGTAAAAATGGTTGTAAAAACAAGGCCAGTCATACTGGTGTCTTGAGTTACAATTGCAATGACTTATAACCAAAATTCAGGGTTTACTTTGTGGTTATAAGACAAGGACTACTATATATTGTTTCTCTGTTTCTTTCTTTCTTGAGAAGGGAGCTGAATGCATTTCAAGAATTAGTTGCTGGATATATAATGTTGGATGGATGCTTTAAAGAGCTGTTATGCATCAAACATCTAAGCATTTTAATCAACATCAAAGGCAACATAATAGAATAGAATAGAATAGAATAGAACTAGAATAGAACTAGAATAGAACTAGAATAGAATTAGAATATAATTCTTTTTTGGCCAAGTGTGTAATCCTGTAATCTTTTGAAGAAAAAGATCTAGGATTTTAAAGAAGCTAGGTGTAGTCATTTGAGGTGCCAAGAAAATGAAGGTGACATTCTCAACTGTGCATCAAATTCCACCATTTTATTTTAATATGCCTCAATATGATTGGTTCTCTGCTCAGAGGTGCCATCTTGACCACTGACTGTTTCCCTTCCCAGAGGCTTCTGTACTTAGTCAGGTCTGTGTTATCATTACATATAATTTAAGCTGTTTTGAAAAGATTCTGTTTCCCTATGTATAGGTGAGGAATGAGTTATTGCACGAAATGAAATGCATTAGAATACAGGAAAACAATGAATGTTTACAATTCTTTTCTTCCACAATGTATTCATTTAGGACCATTCTGCTTACTAGCTCAAAAGTAGGTTGAAGTAATTGGGAGTTCAGAGTGCTGAAATAGGACAAACATTTAACTGAAGACATCTTTTCTTTTACATATTTTGCACCCGGATATAATTGTTGCAAGTTTTCCCAAAGAAACTAGGTTTCTTAAATATTTAAGTAGTCAAGAATTTCTATATAAAAATCAATGCATGGAAATCATTACCTTTACGAATTGGTGGAAACAAATTGGAAGGATTTTTAAAAAATTAAGGTATGCAGTTACTGACAGGCAGTATTTAATTTTAGGTTTAAAAAATAAAGTCCATTGTTTGTACAAAACATGGCTCTTTGTCTAGCGCCTATAGGAAATTCTGGGTTCATTTCTCTTCCCGCAATGACTGTTACTGTTGCTAAATGTTGCTCATTTGACCATATCGACGCCTCCATTTTTTTTTGCTGCCATCACCCATATCTTTCTAGCCCAGATGTGGTAGTTCTAGGTGAGAGCTGTATGTGTATATATACAGCTTTGGGCCAGTCACTCTCTCTCAGCCCACCCACCTCACAGGGTTGTTGTTGTGGGGAAAATAGGAGGAGGAGAGTGTGTTGGGCATGTTTTTAGCCTTGATTAATTTGTAAAAGTAATAATGGCAGGATACAAATATATAGGTAAATAGCATTACGTTAACAACTTATTTAACTACATTCTCTGCCATTGCCTCGCATTGTGGAATATTGTGCCCCTTTCACAAAGATGTCCCAACTTGGGTGTGTAGCCTTGCATGGTGGGGGGGACACAGAAGCCCACACAACCATGAGCTGTCTGTCCCCATGAGAACACCCCACACACACCTACATTAACAACTGCTAATCACCCCATCTCTGAATTTTTTCACCTTTTGAAATTTTGTAATGCAAAATTTTGAAATGTTTAATGTTAAATTATTTGGATTTTAATGTTAATTTTATTGATTATATTGTATACCACCCAGAGCCCCACTCTGAGAGAGATTGGTGGTAAGTAAAATGAAAAATACAGTAAAATGTAAATTTCTACTACAGCGTCTGCCTTCTGAAATAGCATTTTCCCCTGAAAAATCTGCTTTCTATCCATGTTTTTCTGAAAGTATTACCAATATATTAAATAAATTGTTTCAACTTCTACCCTCAAAAAATGCTATAGGGCACTGCACACCAGAACAACTAGACACAAGGACAGTTTTTCCCCGAATGCCATTGCTCTGCTTAACAACTAAATCCTACAACACTGTCAAATAATTTACTAAGTGTACTACTATTATTCTTCTCTTGCTTCCTAGTATCTATCTCTTCCCACTTATGACTATTACCATGTTGCTCGTATCTTTCAATTTATATTGTTTTTATTTGTTTCCTAGTATGATTTGATAGCTTATTAGTAACCTTGACTAACACTAAGTATTTTATCTTTTATTCTTGAAAATGTATTTTTTTCTCCTTATGTACATTGAGAGCACCAAAGACAAATTCCTTGTGTGTCCAATTCACACTTGGCCAATAAAGAATTCTACTCTACTCTATTCTATTCTAGTAATAATGGCAACTGCCTGAATAAATCCTTGTAGTTTTCTTGGCAAGATTTCAGAAGTGGTTGACATTGTCCCCTCCTTAGGGCACAATGTCAACCCACCCTGCTGGCCTTATGTCTAAGGTGGGACTAGAACTCACAATGTCCTGGTTTTGGGTTAGGGTTAGGGTTATTGGAGCTTTAATTACTACACTACAATGGCTCGCGATAGTGAACTATATTTAATGCTAATGCCTCAAAGAAAAGGAGATAAAATTATGAGTGAACCACAGATGAAATCAAATTTCAACTAAATGAAATCAAGGTACCCTTTTCTTCCCAGCATCAACAATAAAAAAAAAAAAAAGGTTTGGCTGAATGTTAAATTTAATCTACTAGAACCATAGGGCTACATCAGGACCAGTGGTGGGATTCAAATTTTTTTTCCTACTGGTTCTGTGGGCATGGCTTGGTGGGCATGGAGTGGCTTGGTGGGCGTGGCAGGGGAAGGATACTGTAAAATCTCCATTCCCTCCCCACTCCAGGGGAAGGTTACTGCAAAATCCCCATTCCCTCCCGATCAGCTGGGACTCGGGAGGCAGAAAACAGATGGGGGCGGGGCCAGTCAGAGGTGGTATTTACTGGTTGTTTGTTGTTGTTTGTTTGTTTATTGGATTTATATGCTGTTCTTCTCCCAAAGGACTCAGAGCGGCATATAACATTAAAAAAATGTTGTACGCTGAAGTACTCAAAATTTCCGCAACCAGTTCTCCAGAACTGGTCAGAACCTGCTTTAATACCACCTCTGATTCAGGACACATAGTTGTAATTTGTCATAATATTGGGCCTAATATTGTAATTGAATGGAATGGAATGGAATGATGGTTTAGTTAAAAAAATAAAAGCAGAAGTAGCAGTATACAAACCTGTACAGTAAAGTCATGACTGTTGGAAATACAGTTCATAGAAGTATTAACCAAAATCAATTTACCTAGGAATACAAATGGCTTACCTTACCACAGATAAATTCTTTCCCAAGGACAAATAATGTATGTGGCAAAATAACTTCTGAATTACTGTCAAATGTGTCACATTATTTTTAAAACTCTATTGATATGCCTGGTAATAGCCATTTCATTCATTCTAAGAGGTGAAAATATGAATCATTTATCCATTTATATTCTCCTCCTTGGGGACAATAACCCTCCCCCTCAAGAGTTACTTACTCATTCGCATCTATTAATAAGACCTGTATCCTGCCCACCTCCAATGACTGCTATGTCTCATTTCATGTTTGAGTAAACTTCCATAGACTAGAGATTAATAAATAAAGCAACATTAACTGAAAGATTAATGTAAAAATGCATATAATCATTTCTATAAAAACATGTTTTGCTTCCTGCTCTCATTGTGAAATTAGATAATCCCTTGACTCATGCTTTAATCACCATTTGGTTGAATTGCATTATTTTTTTAATTTTATTAAATTTATATGCTGCGCATCTCCTCAATAAGGCAACTCTAGCTGGCTTATAGATCATAAAAAGATATATGGAAAAGCAGTTACAATTTTAAAACTATGCAAAAAAAATCAAAAAAAATCTATGCTTTACATGGGACAGCTTTTGACATAGCCTACAAACTGTAGTTGGCCCAAAAGTGTTGAGGGGACAATCTTATAACATCACTACTGCATTGGTTACCAAAGGACTTCTAGACTCGATTCATAGGAGCGGTGGTGATGTAGTGGTTAGTATTACAGGCTAACTCTGCTCCTAGCCAGGAGTTCAGTGCTGACTAGCTCAAGGTTGATTCAGCCTTCCATCCTTCCAAGGTTGGTGATGATTGGAGGCAATATGCTGACATTGTAAACTGCCCAGAGAGTACTGTAAAGCTCTACGAGATGGTATATACTGTAAGTCGTAAGTGCTATTGCTATCACTATAGTGCTGGTGATGACCTATAAAGTCAGGGGTGAGTTCCTGCCAGTTCTAACCTCTTCTATAGAAGAGGTTCCACAAATCCACAGTGCCATTTAGAACCGGTTCCAGCTCCCTCCCCCCACCCGTCCGCACATCATCAAGATGAAGAGCGAGAGGAGGAATTCTGGGAGTTGAAGTCCACAAGTCTTCAAGATGTCAAGTTTGAACACCCCTGGGGTTAGGGGTGCAAGGGTCTTGTAACTTGACAGCTTTAAGACTTGCGTGCTTCAAATGCCAGAGTTTCTGAGGCAACATTTTGGTTGCTAAGCAAGAGCATTGTTAAGTGAGTTTCACCACATTTTACAAGTTGCCCACGCCCACCCAGTCACATGGCTGGCAAGCCACTCCTACCCAGTCACATGGCCGGCAAGCCACTTCCACAAAACAGGCCACACCTACAGAAGAGGTTCTAAAAATTTTTGAAACCCACCACTGTACAAAGTCAATATGTCATAACACTAGGATACATTAGGTATTGCCTTGCCGAAGTTGAATCTGTCCATTCAGTAAGAACATTATAAAAAGACCTGCCCAAAATGTCTAATGTACTTTGAAGAGTGAGAGTGCATATTTAGAGAAAACTGAAGACATCAAATAAACTTGTCCTTTGTAAGATTTTTTTTAATTATAAGGATCAATCTGGGCTCACAGTTACTAAGTAAGTTCTGTGATGCACATATAGATCAAGGCTGTATGTCTAGCAATTGATGAGTTGAGTACAGAAGTCACTTTATCTCGTCTCAAATGTTCATTTCAGTGCATTATTAAGAATACTAGTCAATTTATTCTTTAAACATATCATGAAGGTTTAACTCCAACTTAGATCAACTCTATCCAACAAATTTAATATAGCCAGCCAGCCAGCCAGCCAGATCTACCCCGTTGACCAGAGGGAGTTGGCAAACTTTATATATTATTTATTTTAAAGCCAAGTCTGTAGCTTGCAAAACTCCCTGTGTGAAGCGTCTGGTAGGCCACAGAACATTGTTGATTAGTTTGCTTCATCTTTGGAGGTCGCAACTTATACAGTTGTTAAACACCTGTAATGTTTACATCAAAAGAAAAGTCTCAAAGAGGAAGGAGTAGGCTCCTTTTTGAACCATTCATCCTTGCGCTAATCAGGTTCACAAGTCATATGAAAATTCACAGAAATCTTAATTACAATGTTCAATAAAAGTACTCTCCCAAAACACTGAGAGGAAACTTAAACATAATTGATTAATAAAAAAGACAATTCAAATAAATGAGTAAAACATGAACAGCAAAACAAAACGAAAAATGTCTGAGTACATTCTTAACTTTGGCAACAGATCTCATCAAATTTTGGATGACTTCATTTACAGCAGAGATTCTCCACTTTAGCAATGTTAAAATGTATGCATTTCAACTCCCAGAATCCCCCAGCCAGCAATTCCAATAGCCAGCAATTCCAGTTCTGGGATTTGAAATTCCCACACATCTAGAACTAGAATCATTTAGAAAACGTTTACTTTTTTTTAGATATAGGAAAAGTAACCTTAACCACCTTGATTTAATGAACTGGGATATAGCCAAGGTACAGTAAATTATACTTTCTTTAGTGGAGAACACAGAAAACTAGATTTTGTTGCAAATCATCAGGTGAGTGGGGGAAATAGCTGAGACTCAGTGCCATACTTTCTCACAATAGTAGGTGATTTGTTGTTGCTACATTAGAATAACATCAGAAAGAATGAGAACTTTTATATCACATTTATTAAAATTAATATATTCAAAGTATATTTCCTATGTTACTTACTTTACAAAGCTATTTTCCACTCTGTTTGAATGACATATTTGTACATAACTAGCTTTGTTTATTCGTTTAAGGAAGAGTTAAATCCTGGAAAAAAACAAACCCTAATCCTGACCTCGAGGGATCCTTCTGTATGACTTGAAGAGGTTCTCAAATGATAGAATACAGAACCTGCAGTGTAAACAACTTTAGAAGCTAGAAGTGGTGGCATGTAGCTGAGGTGGAGAGACTGTGAGCAGATATGAGAAAAAGGTAAACAAGTGACAAAAATTCTTAATACCGTAGGTCATTGTGTGAAAGAGACTGGAGGGGAAAGTCAATAGAAATGATGGAGAGGATTAGTAAATATAATAAGAGAATCAGTGAGAATGGTGACTTCCACTATGGTTGCAATTTTGTGGAGAAGAAGGAGTGAGGGAGGTGAAGGAAAGAATAATGTTGTCCTCATTATTATTAGAGAGGCAGCTCAGACTTAGGCAAAATTGTGTGTTGGAGATAAGTGGAATGATCCCAACTTATAGATGGGAGATTGTGTGTATGTAGTGGGGGCAGTGGTGGGTTCCTACCGGTTTGGGTCAATTCGGTTGAATCGGTAGTGGTTTGGCGGACTGGGTCGCTGGAACTGGCAGGGACCCAGGCCCGCCACACCCTGAACCGGTTCTCCTGACATCTTGTTTTTGGCTTCTGCACATGTGCAGAAGCATTTTTATAGTACCGTGCATGCATGCACGCACTGCGCAACCACGGGCAAATTGGCAGTAGCGGCTGCTGGAACCCATCCTTGGGGTGGTGGGGGTGGTAGGGAAAGACCATTCTAGGTAGGATACAGTATTTTATTCTAGAAAGTCCTTAAGGAAAGTTGTAAGGGAGGGTTTCTTCAAGAGAGGTTGGAGAGCCATTTAAAAAAAATATATGCATGTACCATGATCCCCTCCCTCAAATTGGCATGGATAGTTTCCCAGATCCAGCCACTTACAAACAACCAAGGTGGCCAAATTTTCCAGGACATGGGTCATGTCCACTCGACAACAGATGCTAATTTCCTCAATCTCAATCTTAAATCCCAGATAACAACTGAAGTTCAGGTTTTGCTCATTATGACAAAGATGATTAGGGAACTGGAGGCTAAAACATATGAGGAATGGTTGCAGGAACTGGGTATGTGTCTAGTTTAATAAAAAGAAGGACTAGGGGAGACATGATAGCAGTGTTCCAATATCTCAGAGGTTGCCACAAAGAAGAGGGAATCAAATGATTCTCCAAAGCACCTGAGGGCAGAACAAGAAGCAATGGGTGGAAACTAATCAAGGAGAGAAGCAACTTAGAACTGAGGATAAATTTCCTGACAGAACAATTAATCAGTAGAATGGCTTGCTTCCAGAAGTTGTGAATGCCCCAACACTGGAAGTCTTTAAGAAGATGTTGGATAGCCATTTGTCTGAAATGGTGTAGGGTTTCCTGCCTAGGCAGGGGGTTGGACTAGAAGACCTCCAAGGTCCCTTCCAACTCTGCTGTTGTGTTGTGTTGTGTTGTGTTGTGTTGTGTTGTATTGTATTGTATTGTATTGTATTGTATTGTATTGTATTGTATTGTATTGATGGATTCGGTTTGATCATCCCAACCCTTGTTCTAAAAAAGGATCTGTGTAACTTCATCACAGGATGTAAAGTTAAGATAAAATATAAATACGGAAGCTTGATTTAAAAAGGCCTTTAAAAGGGAAGGGTTCAGAAGGCATAATAAATGAGTTACAAGTTTGCCAAAAAACATGAAAGCATAGAGAGGAAATCTTTAACTGGGTAGGGCCTCTGTTCGCTGAATGTATAGAAATATAAAAAAATTGACAGCAGAAAAAAACCCTAATGGTCCATTGAATTTATCATTTTGAGTTCCTTTTTAAAAATTTATTGGAAGATGGACGTGTTTATCCAAAGCAATTTTAAACTCAGTTACTGATGATTGACCCATTGCCTCTACTGCAAGTTCGTTCCAAACTTTCACTATTCCTTCTATGAAATAATACTTTCTAATATTAACAGATTAACAGAATTGGAAGGGACTTTGGAGATCTTCTAGTCCAACCACCTGCTCAAGCAGGAGGCAAGAGGCTGGTATGCTCCAGTGTTCTTGATTTTTTTTCTCAGTACTGAAAATCCTGCTTTCTAGAACCTTATCCACACTTTAAATTTCTTTAAAGGTTTCAGTCCTGTTCTTCTTTTCCATTCTCTCCTCCAGGCTGTATATATTCAATTCTTCCAATTTCTCCTGAGATGCTTGGTCCCTCAGGCCTTCATCGTTTATGAATCCATCTCTGGACTCACTCAATCTTAGCAATATATTTTTTCAACTGTATTCCAGATGGGTTCTGACTAAAGTTCTATATAGTGGAATTAGGAACTCCTTTTTCCTGCTGGTGATCCCTCTAGTGATGTATCCCAGAATTTTGTTTGTCTTCACAGCTCGCTGGCCACACTGTTTGCTCATTTTGCAATCATCTGCTGTGGGCACATCTAAATCCCTGTCTTCTGTTGTTCCAACACTGTATTGTACCCTACTAGAGAATTCTTTTTCCTCTAAGTGTATGATCTTATATTTAGAAACATTGAACTGCAGTTTCCACATTTTTACCTATTTTCCAGGCATGCCAAATCATGTTCCATAGTATGAATACCCCCAGGAACGTCAATCTATTAACAGGGTGGGGCTGCTGGGGGTTCGCAAGGGTTCGGGAGAACTTCTAGCTAAGGTTTTGTGCAGTTCGGAAAACTCCCAAATCCCACTCTTGGCTGGGCCCGCCCAACCCATCCCTCCCACCCCATCCCTCCCAGGAGTCCCCATGCGGCCTATTTTGGATGCAGGTAAGTGCAGGAGGCTCAGGGAGGGTGAAAAGTTGGCCTACCGGAAGCTCGGGAAAGCCGGAAATGAAGGCCTGGGAAGCCTCCGGAGCCCAGGGAGGCAAAAATACCCCCCTGCTATGGTGCAGGAGGCCGACTAGGCCATGACCACCATGGCCATATTCACCTATCAACCAGGCAGACAACCCCTTGCTAAAAGTTTTGAAGCCCAGCCCTGATTACACAACTTTGTGTCATCCACAAAAAGACAACTCTCACCTAGCAATCCTTCTGTAATATCACTTACAAACATATTGAACAGAATAGGACTTAGGACTGAGTGTTATCATATCCTGCTTGTGAGTAGTTTGTGTTCAGACGATGCCCCATCCGTAATCACACACTGGGACCTATCCCTGAGCCTACGTTGAAACGCCCAATGGTTAAGTCAAGTCCTAGGCTGTACAGTACAACTTTTTAAGGAGTGTATTATGTGGAATTGTATCATATGGTTTGCTAAAATCAAGATAGGCTTTGTCCACAACATCACCTTTGTCCCAAAAAATTGTGATATAGTTTAAAAAGTCAATCAGATTAGTTTGACCTGATCTGCCCTCACTAAAGCCATGCTGTTTTGGGTCCATCAGGTTGTGTGCTTTAAAATATTTGTTAATCTTTTTTTCTGGAGTAATTCTATTAACTTCACTAAGTATAAGTAGAATCTTTATTGTCATTGTACTTAAATACAACGAAATTGGTTTTAACCTCGGTGGTGCAAAATTATAACAGAAACGAAAAAAGAAAGAAAAAGAAAAAAAACTAGCATGTGCATGGAGTGATTGTGGTTGTATTTAAAAGTCTCACAGCCAAAGGATAGAAACTATCTTTAAACCTGTTTGTTTGGCTGGCTATACTTTGATGTCTTCTGCCTGATGGTAGAAGTGCAAAGAGACACTGACCAGGGTGTGACTCATCTCTGAGTATCTTCCTTACTCTGCTAAAGCAGCGAGGTCTGGTGATGTCATCCAGTGGTGTCAGAGGGCAACCAAAGGTTTCTTGTGCCGAATTGATCACTCTCTGTAGTGCTCTCCCGTCCACAGCTGTTAAACCAGCGTACCATACTGTAATGCAATATGTGAGGACACTTTCTATGGTAAGGTGACCAGACGTCCCAATTTCAGCGGGACAGTCATGATTTCTAACAATTTGTCCCGTGTTCTGGGACGTTTTAAAAAAGTCCCGATTTTCTGGCTTCGTGTTGAAAGCCCAGTGGATTTGCTTAAGAAATCCTAACCGGGGCAAGGCAAAAGACACTCTGTCTAATCCCTCTCTCTGTCTCAGTACTTTCATAGAAGATATTAAAACATTAAAGCAAGAAAACGGACTCCCCCGCGCCCCTTTTACCTCATTCTTTAAGAAAAAATGACCAAGTACCATAGAGCTCCAGGAAACACTTGGCTAGAGAAGCCGCGAGTGTTCCTTCCTGGATTTTCCAGAGGGGAGGGGCACAGAGGTTGGAGGTCGGCTCGTGTGGGAAAAATGGTGGCAAAGTTTCTTTGAAAAATATTTCCCTGACTAATTTCACCATTTTAATTTGCTCAGTTCTTTGTATTAACATCTACATCATTCTGGATTGACTTGGAGTGCTCACTTGTGCCTGCTGGTAAGTGAGCTAGGTTTTTTTCTTTTATTTTTTTAATGTATTTTAAAATAATATTTTATTTATTGTGCATAGGATGTTTTAAAATAGTTTTATTCTATGTGGATTCTTTTTTTAAATTGTCTTAGACTATTTAAAAAAAGATTCTATCAAAAATAAATTGAAGGGAAACCATTTTTAAAAATTCTATGCACAATACTTTGAAATATATTGTGCATAGAAAGAATAGTTTGAAATGTTTTACTTAAATTTATTCTGTGTGGATTCTTTTTTTAAATTGTCTTAGGCTATTTAAAAAAAGATTCTATCCAAAATACAAAATACTAGCTGCAGTTATTCATTTAAGAACTGTTGCAAGAAAGGTGGTATAATGGGCTTAGTGACCAAAGTTACAATGGCATTGAAAAGAGTGACTGATGACCATTTTTCACACTTAGCGACTATTTTCACACTTAGCGACCGTTACAGAATACTCATGGTCACGTGATCAAATTTTTGATGTTTGGCAACAGATTCGTATTTATGATGGTTTCAGTGTCCTAGGGTCATATAAACACCTTTTGACAAAGTCAAATGGGGAAACCAGATTCACTTATGTTACTAACTTATCAGCTGCAGTTATTCACTTAAGAACTGTGGCAAGAAAGGTGGTATAATGGGCTTAGTGAGCAAAGTTACAATGGCATTGAAAAAAGTGACTGATGACCATTTTCACACAGCGACCATTTTCACACTTAGCGATCGTTGCATCATCATCATGGTCACGTGATCAAAATTTTGATGTTTGGCAACAGTTACAATTTATATTTGTAAATTGTAGTTATGTTGAAATAAAAAAAAATTACAATACTATTTTTGCATTATATGAAAATTTTGTTGCTCCATATAAAATTTTTAATCAAGCCCCCCCCCCCCCCCGTCAAAGGTGTCCCTCTGTACCAATCTGAAAATCTGGTCACCTTATTCTATGGTGGACCGATAGAAAGAGGTCATCAGCCTGATTCAGAGGTCATTCCACCTGATTTTTTCGCAGGACACTAAGGAAGTGAAGTCTCTACTACACATGTTAAGCTCACTGTTCTATAGTTATAATGTACCTATAGTATATTGAGTAGTCCATGACTGCACAAAAAATGAGAATGTTTAGTATATGTTTACTATATCTGAAAGACAAATATGACAATTTCAGATATCATACATTTGGCTGACAAGAGTCCAGCTTTTTGATTTCTGATTTTGTTACTGTTACTATGTTATGCAATGCTTTGCTAGGCTATGCTTTTTCTGATTATTATTTTGTTGGCCCAATACAAAATTAAAGACATGTTAAGGTAGTAAATAAATCTTGGCCTAATGTGTATATGTGCACTACATTTTTTATACTATGGTAAAGTTTTTTCAGGCGCACCAATGTTTCCCCATCTGTTTATAGGAGTGCATGTCAAGTCTTCATATATTATAAGTTGCAGTGGTTAAGGCACCTGGCTAGAACTTGGGAGATGGTGAGTTCTAGTCCCTCCTTAAGCAATGGGCATGAAAGCTGGTTGGGTGACCCTGGGCCAGTCCCTCTCTCTCTCTCTCTTTATTTTTATAAATAAAGTTATTTATAAAAATATAAAGACAGGATAAACAAATCTGAAAAAGTGAGGGTTGTAATTTTCAGTTTTTGCAAAATATCAAGCCTCCAATAAAAACAGGTTAATACCACTTCTGTGTCTACAGCTTTTAAATAAGATTTTATCTCTTTGGTCCCCTAATTTAGTTTACATCTCTAATGCAGGAGAGCGTGTGCTTCTAGTGTGATTGAAGTAGGGGGTGGAAGAAAATGAGATGACTCAAACTTATAATTTCTGAAGGGGAGCAAAGCAGCAACCAAAGTATAAAGAGCTATCAGTGTCATCTGCTTTATTTAATATTGCCACTGGATGTCACTACTTTTCTGTGAAAATTTGGTTGTTAGAATATTCATCTAAATATGTGTACCTATCATAAAGATCACTAGTGAATTATATTAGAGTTAGTATAAAGTAATTATCTCCAGCACTCATTTTGGAGTCTCTATGAATATACATTTGCCTTTCATTTTTAGTTTAGTTTACTAAGTGAAAATAATTCATTAAAGCTCTCTGTAATAACTATTTGGGAATAGCAATGCTCACATTGATAATTTCACTCATATGACTGCTGTGTACTGGGGTATATCTGAAATTATTTTAATTTACATGCACTACTTAGTTCACACTTTCTAAACTTTTTCTTCTCTTCCTTTGGATCAGTGTTGATGCCTGGTGGTTGCATGGATTAATCCACACAGTTTTATCGGCAACATTTTGGCAAGTGGTTTTGCCATTGCTTCCTTCTTAGGGCTGAGAGAAAGTGACTGGTCAAGGTCACTCAATTGACCATGCATAAAATGGGACTAGAACTCACTTCCTCTCAATTTCTAACCTGGGGACTTTAATTACTTCATCCACTGGCTCTCTAAACCTATATAGAAGTGGAAATCATTTCCAGGGAGCATTTCCTTTTCACTGAAAACTGAATTGATGTCTTCAAAGAAGACATTCAGGAATATGTATGCAATTGAAAAACATGTGTGCTTTTGGTGCTCCATGAGTTAAGTCAATCTTTCAATGATGTGGTAGTTGTTAAATCCTAGTAACTTCTACTATTGGCATAAAACAGCTTGCAGATGTTGTGGCAATCTAGTTTCAGCAGGATAGGGAATGAAAGAGCAACGTTGTTCATTCTTCCTTTCTGTTTCCTGGCCTGGGGCAATTTGCAATTTGCAAATCGAAAATCTGTCACAATCTGACAGTAATGTCCCTCCCAACCCTTCCTTTTATTAATTCACTACTAATGTTAAATTAAGGGACGCAGTGGCTGAGTGGCTAAGATGCTGAGGTCGATCAGAAAGGTCGGCAGTTCAGAGGTTCGAATCCCTAGCGCCACGTAACAAAGTGAGCTCCCATTACTTGTCCCAGCTTCTGCCAACCTAGCAATTCGAAAGCATGTAAAAATGCAAGTAGAAAAATAGGAACCACCTTTGGTGGGAAGGTAATTTAGTTTAGTCATGCCGGCCACATGACCATGGAGACATCTTCGGACAGCTCTGGCTCTTTAGCTTTAAAACGGAGATGAGTACCGCCCCCTAGAGTCAGGAACGACTAGCACATATGTGTGAGGGAAACCTTTACTTTAATGTTAAATTATAATATTGGAGAGTTCAAGATTCTAACATATTTTTTATAGAATTGGAGACAGGATTTCCAAGATCAGATTTTCTCCTCCGTGAGCAGACCACTTGTGGAGATGCAGATCCAATCTATCTGGGGGGGGCAATGAACACCTTTCCAAGTAGGAACAAAGTGCTGAGGGGCTGAAAGACAAGTTGGGAGCTCATGAAAGAGTTAAAGGAATGGGATTTCTAGCTAGTTTACATCCTGAGGCATTTAAGACTGAAGCTTTGCTCATGTTTCATATGTAGTAGCACTGGAGTAGCTTTGGCTTCTAGTTGAATAAGATTTGAGCCAATTTTTCCTCTTAAAAATAGAGCTATGTAGAATCACATGAAAAAGAAGGCATTTCTATACCAGTCCATGAAGTCAATTGAGACTCCATCAATTTCCTAATTTACAAATAAGAAGGATATTTTGGTTCTTGGAGTAAAACCTGAATCCATGCAACATATGTGTTTTGTCCTAGCTCAAAAGGCCTCTCCAAGCAATTTAGATCCTTTGTATGATTTAGCTCCTCTTTCCTACTGATGAGAGATAAAGAGAATGGTGTGTGTGTGTGAGAAAAAGGGTGCATCAGAAGTTGGAAAAGGGGAAAGCCTAATTTTGGCATTTCAAAGTTCAGCACTTAATTGCTCTCCTTTTCCTCCATTCCCATTGCTAAAGGGGTGGTGGTGGTAAAATGGACATAGTGTTAGTTGCATCATCACAATTGCCTTCTTGACTTTTTTTAAAACCATATTTTGTGATTCTTCTGTTTGTAAATCATATTCTTGGTATATTCTGGAACTTAATTTCCTTGACATTTTACTTGTCTTGAGAGAGTTGGGAGGTTTGGCTAATCAATTGTTCAAATATTTGTCCTTACTAATTAAGAATCAGACACACTCAGTACATTGGACTAGAAACCAACTCCACAAGAAGGTTATAACTACTTTTCTTGAGATTAATAACAGAATCTTGCAAAGCTAACTGTACCATGTCTCCTCCTCCTTCTTACACCCTAGTAAAAGAAATGTCTGTCAATGTCACTTCTGAATTTTAACTTGTTTGTCAGGACTTAAAAAAATAAGCCCTTTTTACCTAGACAAGAATTATTCTTCCATATTTCTGTCAAGGCCATCTTCCTTACTTTCTATTTTATGTTGTCCTTGAATTAGTTACAAGCTGCTCTAGTTTAAAATAGATAAGTCAAGGATATGGGAAGAGGGGAGGGGATAAAAAAAATTCAACATGGGAGCTGCAACTATGTGATTAAGGTTGTATTCCATGTTTATGTATGTCAACACAGGTAATTTTTAAAAATATGATGTTCTTGCTTTCTATTAAGTACTTTGTCTTTGCGTCATGTCTCCTACTTCTGTCTTTCATGCCATATCTCTGCTTTCATAGTCTTTCCTCAAGCACATTTCCAGTTCTCTTCTTCTTGGCAAACATATATGATGTGTTTCCATGAATTCTCCTTGCTAATACTATTTACTCCAATTTAGTTTGTAGATTTGCCCACTTGGAAGTGATTTCCCTCCCCATTTCAGCTTTATTATATTGCAAAGGAGAAAATAAATGATTGCGGCAATGGCCAATTATCTTCATGAAGGATTTTTGCACTTATACAGTGAGTGGGATGAGGAAAACCCCTCGGTATAGCCCATAATAGACTTTATTAATCCAAGAAGTATTGGCTCTAACCAATTACCCTTTAATTTTCAAAGCTGATGGATGAATGGCAGGTCTGTATTAATTCCAGATTGATAATGAGTTGTGTGTAAGTTTTGTCCTTACCTGGGAATTGATACCTTGAAGACTTTGAAATAGATTTATATCTGGTTATAATTTTCTTTCTCTTCTGATCTTATTAGTTCTAGTCTCCTTTAAAAACTTTCCATTTGTTTGCTTCATCTTAATGAATGTAGTAGCTAGAGTTTGTTATGAAAATTATTCTAGTGTTTCTCAACCTTGGTGACTTTAAAATGTGTGGACTTCAAACCCAGAATTCCTCAGCCAGAAAACCTTGCTGGGGAATTCTGGGAGTTGAACTCTACTAGTGTTAAAGTCCGTGACCCGTCAAAACCACGGTCCACTAAAGCGCGCCCGATTAAAGCGCGTACCTGACGTCATCAGCAGCGCGACAAATACGACCGCGGAGAAAAAAGGGCACTTTAAAAAGCGCTTTTAAAGCAAGCCGATTCACATAAAGGTAAGGGTTAGGGTTAGGGTTAGGGTTAGGGTTAGGTTAAGGGTTAGGGTTAGGGTTACGTTAAGCGTTAGGGTTAGGTTTAGGGTTAGGTTAAGGGTTAGCGTTAGGTTTAGCGTTAGGTTAAGGGTTAGGTATAGGGTTAGGTTTAGGGTTAGGTTAAGGGTTAGGCTTAGGGTTAGGTTTAGGGTTAGGTTTGGGGGGTTAGGTTTAGATTTACGCGTTAATTTTAAGTTTACCGCTCACAGCGTGCTGTTTTCGTCGCGCTGTGATGACGTCACGTACGCGCTTTCGTCGAGCGCGCTTTAGTCTACCGCGGTTTTGTGGTGGAACCGTTAAAGTCAACAAGGTTGGGAAATTGCTGTATCTTAATCTTTTCTCCTCCCATTAACAATATATATAATAACATACCTTGTATAGGTGTATCTTCATAAATATAGATACATGTGCAGAAATCACTGCGTTAGTATGTCAAGAAAAATGCATTTACCTTTGCTGCCATATTTGTGATTTTGCAATCTTTTACTGGGCCAGTTTTTCCCATGAGGAAAGAATGGCTTTGGAGTAATGTTTGGATCCCCCAAGATATAGCACAGCTGTGTGTCCATCATCCCCATTAATGAGGCAGGAGAACGTTAATTCCATTTTAATAAACATAGGTTGATATTCAGAGGTGGTATGCAGCCGGTTCGGACTGGTTCACCTGAACTGGTAGCGGAAATAGCGGGTAGGCCTGCCCTCCTGCCCTGGCCCTATTTAGGCATGTTTTTGAGGCCAGGCGCATACACGGAAGGCACACGTGCAAACAAAGTGCATGCGTGGAAGGCCAGGGTTATGCACAGAAGGTGCGCACGTGGGGCAAACCAGTGGTAACAAAATGTAAAACCCAACACTGGTGATATTGTGCAAAACAGTTCAAGATTCCCAGGTATTACTTAGCTCGACATAAGAGGATTGGAGTTGCAGTTCTCCCTCTCCCTGTGTCAAGCTGTTACCTGCCAGAATCCCTTCTGCTGCCCATTATGAAAGCTGTGTGAAAGGGAGCTGTGTTCATCTTGGCAAGACACAGTATGGAAAACCATTGGCTACTTTTTGCCTTTTTATAAAAAATAATGAATTAAAGCATTATTTTCGGTTTTCAGCACCTGGATCCAATTTTATTAAATGTTGCTTGTTTTAAGAATTCTGTAGATCGAGGTTATTGGCACGATTTGGTGCAAGCTGCACAATCAGCCAGTAGAGAACTGTAGCCATAATAGTACACTCATCTGCATATCTAAACACAAGAGGTCCTTCCAGTGAAAATACAGTTAATTGACTTTCTACATGCCCGGATATTATTTTTCTCATATTAATTCTGCCTTGTTAGGATGAGGAGCCATTAACATTAATATGCCACTTTTTGACATTTGTCAAACATCAATATTCTTATCAGTTTTCTTTTAAAAAATCCCTCCCACCTCCGACAACTTCTCAAATGGCACATTATTCTACTCTTGGGTTTTCTGCATAGGAGACTACAGGCCTATTTTGAAGGTGTTTTCTTCAAAAATATACTATATTCAAATTCCCTCCCCACATTTGGTTTTCAGCATAATGGAAAACATGAAGACTTGGAAAAAAATATTGCTATGTTTTCATATCAAAATGGTCTCTGCCAAGCATGCTGAAGTATGCAATTAATTAAAATTAAGGGTCAGAAGCTAGCTGAACATTTTTAGTGCATCATTCTTGATAGTATTATTATTATTATTATTATTTTACATTTTAAATATAAACAACTAGTGGTATAACCAATAACCATATACAGGGTATATAGATATCTTTAGGGTTCAATATTTTTTCAGCAAGCCAAGGTGGATATATATATACATTTAGTTACATGTTAGTCCTTTGATGGCACACAGTATACATCTTTATGGTCATGTAGTATCTATTTCAGAAAGGCTATAAAGTATTAGAAAACATGTGTTGTATAAAGTAATCTATGCATATTTGGTCAATTTGGCTGAATTATTTGATTCTCAGCTTTCAACGAATGTATGTTCCATATTATGAAGCAGATTTGCTTCCTTTCCACTTCTTTCTCATTTTTTTTAAAATGCCATTTTATTACCTGAAAGTCATATTAAGGTAGACGTGCTCACATTGCTGGAACATTTTGGGGTGATTTTATTTATCCACCCCCTCAGAAAATCAGGGATGGCGAGAGAATATGGATGCTTTTTTCCAAATTGCTGCAGTACATCTGCTTTATAGAACCCACCCCCCTCTCTCTCCCAAGTGGTCAGAAATGGGCAGCATACAAAGCTAAATCAAGTTATGCAATAGAAGTAGCAAAGTTCTTTACCACCTATTATAAACAAATAAAACTATCTCTGCAAGGGACTCATTGGCAGTAATTTGTAAGAAAATATCAAGAGGAGACATCAGTGCCCTTTTTTCATTCTCAGAACAATTTGAGGTGGATGCCCTGAATTATCAGTGCCATCAGGATTCCCATCACCAATACATTAAAAGATAAATAAAACATGTCTATAAAATATAATTCAGCACTGATTGATCCTTTCCTCCTATGCTTTGCCTATCGATTCATTGACTTTTCCTAAAGAGAATTCTTCAGATGTGTTTTCCCTTAGATTGGCAAATGTCCCAGTTTCCCTGCTAGCTTCTCCCTGTTGCTGTGCTGTATTTAAAATGTAGCCCCATTCAGCTTTCTAAAATGCCCAAAACAGCACATGGCATAATTGAAACCACTGAAGACAATGTTGCATTTTTTTGAAGGAAGAAAAATGACAGGTTTAAGGACTCCATCGTCAATCACCTTAATGTCTTTGACACAGATGAAAACAGAATATCTAATGAGCTACTGAGCAAGTCAATGCCGGAAGTGGCTCTAGCCTTTGCAACTGTACATTTTCAGCTCCTCTAATTGCATCAGTAAGGATTTTTTTGGAGCCCTTGTTTAATGAATGCCTTTTGACTATTTTCTGAAAGGAGAAGGGAGACACTCTAAGCTAGCATTTTTTTATTTAAAATCACACAGATAGTTTTCAATTAGAAGTGATGAGTTCTGCAAACTGTACTGTGATAAGAGCTGCACAGTGAATCTCACCCTGTTCCACCCCTTCTTTGATTCCTTATGAAAGGTGTGATTCCCACCCACCCCTTTATTTAGCCCCCTTTGCTTTCCTCCACCCTGGATAGCTCTGGAGGCTGCTTTAATACCAGGCTTTTAGACGCTTTAGATGCACTAGATAGAAATCAAGCATTCTCCTAGGGTTCTGCCTGCACCATCCTAAGCCAAAGCAAGTCCTGGAATGTATATGAAGCTAACAGCACACCTGGCATTTTAGATCGCCCTTGAAGCATGTGGTAAATTTTGGCATTCTGTTTACTTCTGCACCGTTCTTCCCCATTCCTTATCTTTGCATGCAAACATGTTGCCTAGGGAAGAGACCCTTCCATGTTTGAATGAGAAAAACCAGCACTGCAGCTGTTTTGGATGTGCAAGAAAACTTTTCTGTCCGTGGGTAAAACAATCAAACAGATAAAACAAGTAAAGTGGCTGCACAATAGAGGCTGGGTAAACCTGAGCTCAGACTTTACATGGTTCCTTGTGAAAGGAGGAAAGCTTTTTTTAAAAGGCGTAAAGAAAAGACTGGCCTGCACTGACAGGAGGACACCTGATATGACAGGTATGTAGCTGAAAAGTGAAAGAAGTTCAACCCAAACAGTATTTGAAAATACAAGAGTGGTTCTTACCTCACATTCTCTGGAGCCTCCCTTGCTATACGTACAAGGTCCCGTCCCATTCAGCAACATCTCGCTGGTCTCACTGTTGGTGGGCTTATAGTCAACATAAAATTCCTGGGTGGTTGGAGTCATCTGCTTCAGCGACTGTCGTTTCTTCTTCCTGTGCCGTCGCATTAGCGAGCGTTGCTGCAGTTGCTTCATGCTGGCAGGGTAGCGCTTCCAGGACACGTAGATGACCAGCAGAATCACAAGCACGGACAAGAAGAGGGCCACGCTCCCAGCAATAATTTTATGGAAGGAGATCTGCTCGGTGCTGTTCTCGGGCCCGGCACTGGCCTTGGGAATCTCTGTGGTGGGGGGCAGGGGGGGCTGGCTGTCATGCTTAGGCCGAATGACCTTTGGTTTAAAGGTGGGCTTGGGAGCAGCCTGTGGCATGTCAAACCTCTCTGTAGTACTTTTGCCACAGATGCTATAATTTTTCACGGCATCTATAACATTCACCCCTTGCAGCTCTTTGGGGCTGGCGCAAATAATTGTATTTTCCCTCAGCCCTTTGAAACTTTTAAGCCAGTTTACCAGGGAACAAATGTTTCTGCTGCATTCCCATATATTCCCAGCGAGGCTGATGTCGTTCAGAGATATCCAGGAATCCAAAATCTCTTGGCCAATAAATGTGAGCTTGTTGGAATCCAGGTTGAGGCGTTGCAAATTGGGCACACACTGGAAAACGCTTGGTCCACTGAAAGCTTCTATTTCATTTCCCGATAAATCAAGCCTTTGTAACGAGCTCCAAGTCCAAGACATGGTTTGTCCTATAACACTGATTTTATTCCACTGTAAATAAAGGTTCTGTAGGCTGACCAGCCTTGGAAAAAGTGCCAAGTTAAGCTTAGAAAATTGATTGTGCTCCAGGTGCAGCTCTTTCAGTCTGATCATGCCAGCAAAGACATTCCTTGCAAGGCTTCGGATCCTGTTGTAACCCAGGTCTAAGAGTTCCAGGTTCCTACAGTCCTGGAAAATCCGGACGGGGATCGTTCTCAAGGAATTGGACCTCAGGTGTAAACTCAGCAGCTTCCTTAAGCCTCTGAATTGTTCTGCTCCCAGGGAATGCAGCTGATTATAGGAGAGATCCAAATTTCGGAGGTTTGTTACTGGTCTGAAGGTGTTGTTAAGAAAAAAGGCAATTCTGTTGGAACTCAGAATCAACTCTTTCAGTCTGCGTATTCCATTGAAAGCATTTTCATCGATGCTGCCGATATGATTGTGGTCTAAGTAGAGCCAGGTGAGTTGATTAAGACCTTTGAATTGGTTGTATTTTAGTTTCTGAAGGCTGTTATATCGCAAGGACAAACCTAAACAACCAGCTGATATACTGGAGGGTATCTCTTGCAATTTCTGGGACTCACAATATACCATTTTGCCTTCGCACCTACAGCCCTTAGGGCATCCTCGCTCAGCAGACGAAAGCATTGTCAGTAACACAGTGGGAGCTATTACCAGGGCTACTGCTGATCCGCTCAGTAGCCTAAATACATGGAAACCTGGAAATAGAAATAACTTAGAAAAGTTATCCCCCCCAAAAAAACAGTCCAAATATTTGTCAGTCATGCTCAGAAATGCAACTACAATAAAAAGGAACAACCTCCCTGTAGAAGAAGTACTTTGCAAACAGTTTTTTTTTACTCCCTCTCCTAATAACCCACCCACCCCTGTCCTATTTTAAGGCTACAAATCTAATAAAAGAGAAAGGACCAGCGTAAGCCAGGCAGACTGGCCAAACACACTGAAATGTTATCTCCAGTCGTAGCTTGTACAGAGGCCAATCTACGGAGTGATTAATACAGAAGCATTGCAGAGACTGCTGTAGGCTTACTAGAAAGGAATAAAATGGAAACATACCCATCCTTTGTCTTTTCAAAGGTCGTCCTTAGCGCTTTTGCTTTTTCCTAGGGGCCACAAACATGACAGCCCCTGCCAGCTGTTCTTTGGTGAGTCAAGGCTTGCAGAGACCCAGGAAGCAAAATGGGACCTCCTGGGAAATGGACCGATTTTGGATCATTATCCTTTGCCAGGCATGCAGAAGATCCCAGGAGCAAATAAATCCCAACCCAGCATTTGCAGCAGAAAGTCAAGCTCTTCCTAGCCGATGGGGTCTTCATGGGTGATGTGGTCTGGAAGCTTTACATGGTAGACTCGGCTTCTTTAAAAACCACCCTGTGCAAAGCTTGAGAGGTTCCTCCAAGTGACGCCCGGCTGTCTGGATTCACCCATCTGTATTCCACTGAGCAGCAGCTCTCAGAGCCTTGCACCCACAATCCGGCTGAGGAAGCTGCTGCGTTGAAGCAGGGAAGCCAGGATGACCCGGTACAATGAACAAGCACTGTTCACTTCTGCATCCTGTCACTCTGAAAGCTTCTCTGACTGTTGCTTTGGTTTTGGTAAATGCAGTTCTTATGTAAAGCTGCCCCCAGTGGTGAAGAATATTATGGGCATGTGCAGAAATGCCTTCTTTCTTTTCTCTCTCCCTCCCCCCTCTCCCCCCTGTTCTTTTTTTCAATCTTGCAAATGAATTAGCTCCGTGCTGGGAAATGAGTGATTGTTCTGGGTCACTAAATAGCAGCATACTGGACAACCTCACCGTGCTCTAGTGAAACCGTAGTTTTGGCAGCAAACCCCCCAACCCCCCCCCCCCCATTTTAGATAATTTAGCCGATCCTTTTTGTGTTCAGCACCTGCTGCTGGGACTTTTAGCGAGCATGAAGCACAATTGTCACTTTTCATTTAGGCATTGAAGGCAGCGCACACGTAATGCATACATATCTTGTGCCTCAACCAGGAATGCAATTGAACACCTCTCTGTGTAATGTGATTTTGAAACACGCTCATCAGGTTATTTACTTTGTTATTTGGTAAGATGGGTGAGTATCATGAGAAACTAAGGCTTGGTGAGCAGCAGGGTAATAACTTTTGCTTGTTTGTAGACACACCACTCTGTGCTGAAGGGGTCATCCTGAATGTTTTACCTACGTCTCTGAAAGCTACAGGACCCCCTGTTGTGGCCCGTCAGCAGCCAGCAGAGTTGGCAGCAGATTCGGACAGTGAGGAGGTTGGGGAGGAACATGGGCCAGTTGTGAAGTTTGGGGAAGGCTCTGATGAGGCCTCTGTGTCAGAGGCAAAGATGGGGCCAGGGCTGTATGCCAGTTAACAGCTGCCTTTGGAGTCAGACATCTGTGAGGCAGACGAACAGCTGGAGCCTGTTCCCAGTGTGCGCATGCACAGAGTTGCCAGACGAAGGGAACAGCTAAAGAACAGGGGTTGACTTGGGAGTAAGGCTACAGGTAGATGATGAATGGCCCCTCCCAGAGGAAATAAAAGAGGAGGGAAAGGGGAGTGGGGTTTACAGGAGACAATTAGTTCGCTTAATTGGTTTGTGACTCTCCGAGACTCCTTGCAAACGTTTGCAGATATTGGCCTGGCAGCTCTCCAATCCAGATAAGGTCTGTGACTGTAAATCCTCCCTTGAAAGACTTTGCTGGATGTGAATGAACAGAATCCGCAGTAAATTAATAAAAGGTTTTTTGTTGGGACAAAGAGTTGGTTCATGCACTTGGGAAGCCTAGGTCAGAACACCCCCATACAAATCTGCCCTAATATCTGAGGCCTACTTAGATGAGGGAATAAAAGGGGAACTTACCAAATTTGCAGATGATACTAAGCTGGCAGGAATAGCTAACACCCTAGAAGACAGGCTCAAGATCCAGATGGATCTTGGTAGACTTGAACACTGGGTCCTTTGCACTTGATCTTAGCCAAAAGGCTGAGAAGCGAAGAGAACATTTCTTAATAGAGATGTTATTATCCACTATTCATGTCAGTACTATTTTTTTAATATAGTGTAAAAAGTGATGTCTATTGCTGGTCTATGACCGTAATAAAGATATATTCTATTCTGTTCTGAACACTGGGTCTTATCGAACAAAATGAAATTGACTGTAGAGAAAAGTAAAGTCTTACACTTAGGCAAGAAAAACCAAAAATACACATATAGATTGGGTGAAATCAGGCCTAAACTGTGAGAGGGATCTTGGAGTCTTAGTAGACAACCAATTAAATATGAGCCAACAGTGTGCAGTGGCAGCCAAAAAAGCCAATGCAATCCTAAAATGCATTAACAGAGGGATACAATTAAGATCAAGGGAGGTACTACCATCACCCTTAGTAAGACCACACCTAGAATACTGCATCCTGTTTTGGTCACCACATTATAAAAAGATGTTGAGACTCTAGAAAACAGTTCAGAGAAGAGCAACCAGGATGATGAGGGGACTGGAGACTAAAACATATGAAGAACGGTTACAGGAACTAGGCATGACTAGTCTAGGGATGAGAAGGATCAGGGGACACATGATAGTGTTCCAATATTTGAGGGGCTGCCACAGAGAGGAAAGGGTCAAACTCTTTTCCAAGGCACCTGAAGGCCAGACAAGGAATAATGGATGGAAAGGGACCAAGAAGAGATTCAACCTAGAAATTAATCTAATCTAATCTAATCTTCTTCTGAAATTTTGCTGCAGAGCCCCTGTTCCACTATTATCTGACTGTGGCTGCAGGGCATGAGGTAAAGCTGAACTTGTAGCTGCTCAGTTTCTGTTCAGGCTGTTAGTTTGGCACCGTTTTAAAGATAACTTTATTACTGCAATTCGGGATCTGTTTACTTTAGTTTTGTAATGCCAAATGTGAACTTCGTGCCATTTTTATTAACTTGAGTATGTTTATAGAATGATAAAATGGACTTTATTCTGGCATACAAAAAGTGCTGGGATGCAATGCAGCTTTCTTGCCCTTCTTGATTGCCCACCATGTCCAAGAAAAACATGAATACTTAAGGGTTTGCAAGTGAAGCCCCTGTTTGTTTATGCTGCTCATTAATTTAGGTGGAAGTCTTCCCTAGGGATATTTTGTTAGATTTTGTTAGAAAGAAGGAAAGAGATCTAGTCCTATAGCAGCATTTTAACATAAAATGAAAATAACAGTTGAAGACATATTTTAACAGGTTCTTAACAGATTAACAAAGTTGGAAGGGATCTTGTAGGTCATCTAATCCCCACATCCAAGCAGACCCTACACCATTTCTGACAGATGGCAGTCCAGTCTCTTCTTCAAAGCTTCCAGTGATGAAGCTCCCACAATTTCTGAAGGCAACTTCTGCTCCATTGATTGATTGTTCTCACTATCAAAAAAATTATCCTTATTTCTAGGTTGAATCTCTCTTTGATCAGTTTCCATCCATTATTCCTTGTCTGGCCTTCAGGTGCCTTGGAAAATAGCTTGACCCCTTCCTCTCTGTGGCAGCCCCTCAAATATTGGAACACTGCTATCATGTGTCCTCTGGTCCTTCTCTTCACTAGACTAGCCATGCCCAGTTCAATATTTGTTATGAAAGAAATTCTTATTAGAATTCTGTGTAAGGGAAAAGAATGTACCTTTTTGGCTAAAAACTTAAAAGAGAAAAGGATCCCATTTCAGTGGAATAAATTGGAAGGCATCATTTTTACTTTTCAATAGAGATTTAGAATGAATTCAGTTCAGAAGATAAGAGTTTTTTTAGAAAGATATAAATGAGAATTGGAGGAGATGGAAATGGAGGCTTCAGAAGAAACTATGTAACAGTCACTAAACTACAGGAATTGGAAAATATATTACTAAATTAGGTGCCTACAGATGTGGACTTTCCTAAATTTGGGGCTGAAATATGGATTGCAAGATGGAATATAAATGGAGCAAATGTTCCTCAAAAGAGGAAATAAATATTTCATTATTTGGAAAAAAGGAAAGTAAGACATTATTTGTCTACAAGAGACTTATACCAGGAAAAATACGTAGATATATATAAAATATTTGACCTATAAAACCTTAAGTGAAGAATTTTTGACACAACTTAAAAAAAAGAAATGGAGTCATTTTATATATTAATCCTCAATTAAACCCAGGATTTTTATTAATGATGAATATGGTACATTTGTTGGAATACAATGTAGTCCTTGACTTATAACCATTTGTTTAAGAACAGTTTAAAGTTGTGACAGCCTCAGAATAAGTGACTTCCACTTCCACTATTCACTACTCACAACCATCACACAATCCCTTAGCCCTGAGTCCCCTTAGCCGTCCTGAGTCCCCTTCGGGGAAAAGGGCGACATATAAATGCAATAAATTCAATTCAATTCAATTCAATCACTTGTGGTCACATGATTACAATTTTGACACTGATACTATATTCCATTGGAGAAAATAGATGAATAGCTTATAAAGCAAAAATTACCAACAATTACAGCGGAGCATAGAACATAGAATCATAGGGCTAGAAGGAACCTTAGAGGTCTTCTAATCCAATCTCTTGCTCAAGAGAAGACCTTATGCTGTCCTGGTCAATTGGTTGTCAAATCTATTTTTGAAAACCTCCAGTGATGGAGAACCCACAAAGAACAAAGAGAAATTATAATGGGACCTATAATAATAAGGAAAGTTTCACAAGCAACTGAAAAGTGTAAACCAAGATAGATGCCTGGACCAGATGGACTATCGAGTTTGTATTATACGTGTTTTAAGGAAAGAACATTTACAACCTTTACAAAACATGATGGATTCTATTCTACAGGCAGGAAAAATGCCAGAGATCCAGAAAGAGGCTAATATAACATTAATACCTAAAGAGAGACAAAATTTGACTTCAGCAAGAAATTGCAGACATGATTTTTGAATAATGACTATAAGTTGTGTGCAACAATTTAAGCTGAAAGATAGAAAATAATTTGGCAAAAATTTATGGGGATCAGTTAAGGTTTTACCTAAAAGTTAGTTGAAAGTTCAGAGGTGGTATTTAGCAGGTTTGCACTGGTTCATCTGAACCGGTGACAAAATTTTGCCCAGTTCGGCAAACCGATAGCAATGGTTGGCTGACCATGCTCCCGAACCAGTCCCCCTGTTGTCAGTTGCTCACCCTGCCCGCCCGACCGCCATTCTCTCATGCCGCCTCTTTGCAAAGCGGTTCTCAAAGATGCCGGCGGCTGGCTGCAGGCCACTGAAAAGTCCTCCGGTAGGCGAAAAAGTGGCTGCTGTCTCTATCATCATCTTCGTGCATGTGCATCCCATTGACTTGCAAGTCTGACCTCTTTGAGAGTCTGCTTTGTAAAGAGGCAGTGGCTGGGAGGCTTCTTTGCCTGCCAGCTGATTGCCAGCAGCGGGGGCTGGCTGCGGGCTGCTGAAAACTCTGGTTAGCTTTCCTCCCGGGCTGCATCAGCCGCCACAGAAGGTAAGCAATCAAAGAGGCGATGATGGGGGAGGAAGCAGGGCTAGGGCCGGGGTTTGGGAGGAAAAACAGGGGCGATAGACGAAGGTAGGGCAGGGGGAGATAGGGAGAAATCCTAAAAATTTTCCTACCTTTTTCTGTGGGCGTGGCTTGGTGGGAGGGTCATGTGACTGAGTGGGCGTGGGTGTGATGAGTGACATCAAGTTGGCCATGGCCACTCAGTTACATGCCCCTCCCACCTAGCCACACAAACATTTTTGAAACCTATCACTGTGAAAGATGATGTTAGAACCATGTTAGATATGTTTGGAATATTTAGGACAACGTAATGAAAAAGAAGCCACATCAATCTTTTTAGATGCAGAGAAGGTTTTTGACAATTGGAACTGAATTTTCTTTGGAACTGGTTTTGGAATTATGGAGAATTTTTTATAAAATGGGTGAAATTGATTTATACTTCATAGATGGTACAAATAATGCAGGTTTAATCAAAGCATGTGAGATACAAAAAGGAACACGACAAAGTTGTCCTTTTTGCTTATTTTAGTTCTTGAAATATTGAGACATAAGACAATATGAAAAGACTGCAGACAAACAGATTTAAAAAGAGTCACAAGTTAAGAGTTTTCACAGATTACTTGGTTGTGTTTTGGCTGACCCTTTAAAGGGAGTTAAACTTTTAATGAGTAAACTAAAATAATTCAGAGCATTAGCAGTTTACTAGATTAACAAACAGAAGACAGAGTTGTTAACAAAATCATAAAGTTAAAGATCAAACAGAATTGATAAATAAAACATGCTATAAGATTAAGAAGATAAAATACTTGGTATTCATATAACAAATATGAACTAGAAATTATTCCAAAATAACTGTTATGGCACAGAATGGATAGATAGATGATAGATAGATAGATAGATAGATAGATAGATAGATAGATAGATAGATAGATAGAAGTAAATTGGCACTGCTATATAGAATTTCTGTAATTAAAATTAATATTTTACGTAGAATGTTGTTTTTGTTTCAGATAGTAACTGTTTTGATAATTGATCTATCATTTAAACAATGGCCGAAGGTTATATATTAACTTTTATGCAAAAAAAGGTAAGGCACTGCAACATGCAAAGGAAAGAGAATTGAGTCTATCAGATTTGAAATTATACCTTACTGCCTGCGGTTTAACGTGGATAAAAGAGTGGATGTTTTTAACAATAGAAGACTAGACAGACATCATCTGGGATTTGGAAGGCAAGGATATCTATGGTATGACAAAACTAAGGTTAATGTAGATTTCAAAATTAATTGTGTCAGGTGTTCCATTCTTACAGTGTGGAATAAATATAAATTGTGGTAATAAGGCTGTGCCTGAAAACTCTTCTGTTTGAGATGATATTTCTCATACAGCAGAGGTGTTAAACTTGATTTCATTGAGGGCCTCATCAGGTGTTTGACCTCAGAGGCTGGGGTGGGGGCATGGCACAGCCCTCTGCCAGCTAAAATGGAGCTGGGGGGGGGGCACACGCAGTCCCCTGAGGTTCATTTTTGCTGGAAGAGGCAATGTGGGCCGGTCCTTCACTGTTTCCAGGGTGACCCCGCGGGCCAGATCTAAGTGGGCCTTGAGTTAGATACCCCTGTCATATAGTGTGGTGAAGCTGCAGAGGATATATATATTTATATCTCTTGTCTGATCTGAAACACTTATCTTCAACTTAAAGACGATGGAGGCAAAGCTTGGCTCTTGGCCTTCCTCATAAAATACATTTATTTTTTTTAAAAAACAGAACAAAACAAGATGATCCTCTGTGAATTTTACCAGCATTGAAGCCCCTGATTTCTGTATTAAGACTTTCGATGGAAGAAAAATGGAAACCCTAAGATATTTCTTTTCTTTTCAATATATCAAGTGTATTCACACCAATATATTGAATCTGAAGCACAAAGAGTGAGCTGTTGTGCTGCAAAACTTTGTTTTGCTGCTTCAGCCTGAAATGAGTTCTTTGGAAGCCGGAGACCTATAGGTCTTGAAAGCACTTGACCTGGAAATTGGCCCAAGCAAGTGCATTCTAGAAATTTTAAATACACACACAAGTATCCTTATGTGCGCTGGTTATATAAACCAATGCTGCTGCATTCTCCTGCTTCTTCTTTTTTAAGCATTGGTCCTTAATAAATTATTTTTAAAAGGTTGTGCTTAATTTATAGGTGCATAAGCTTCTCTGGACAAGGTCCCATCACTTCTGCTGATGAAGCTATCTTTACAGTTCTGGCTGACTTATATATGCATAGTGTATTACATAAGCCAAACTTCCTCAAGTCGGAAACCTCCGTACATATTGACTGTCAGTGTTCACACTTCCAAACTACTGAACAACTGTGTTACTAAACAGTAACAAATGCAGCGATTCACTTAACAACTGTGGCAAGAAAGGTTGTAAAATGGGGCAAACCTCAGCTTAACTGTCATGCTTAACAACAGAAATGTTGAGCTCAGCTGTGGTTATAAATTGAGGACTACCTGCAGAGGTGGGCTGCTACCAGTTTGCACTGGTTTGGATGAACTGGTACTGGAAATGGCGACTGGGTCACTGAACCGGTAGGGACAGCAGGCTTGCCACACCCCCAAACTGGTTCCCCAGTCGCCGCGGCATGTTTTTTAAAATATTTAAAATGTTCTGCGCATGCACAGGGCCTATTTAAAGGCAACTGCGTATGTGTGCAGAGCAAATGGCACACGCACCGAACCGGCAGTAACGCCAGCAAAAGCCTACCCCTGACTACCTGTATTGTAAACTTAAGTTTTATGAATTCAGTATTCAGAGTTCAGTTCAGAGAGAATTGTACTGATTTAGTTTAAAAACAGTGTTACCTTTATATGAGGCCATACAGATTGAAAAAAATGGATTTTGTCTAGGCTTTGCAATAACCCCAGGTCATCTGCTTTAACATTTTGCCTAAAGCATATTTCAGGTTTCTGCTTGGTGAAACATCTGAGGAATTTTTCAGGAAATTAAAAAGAAGTCCACAAAATAAATGAAATTGCCAAGAGATGTTATATCTTATACTTTATCAAATGTACAGTTAAGAAAATTGATTCTTGAATTATTTGGTATACACACATGCACACGTGCATACACGCACAGCAGAGGTGGGTTCCTATAGTTTCAGACCTGTTCAATTGAGTAGATAGTAACTCGGCCTGCCATGCTCTAGAACCGGTTCTATTGGCGGTGCCTTATCTTGTTTTTTGCTTCTGTGTATGCACAGAAGCTTTTTTTTACTACTGCGCATATGCCTATGCAAAGCACATGTGCGTGCACCCAAAGCACATCCCTGAGCAAACTAGCAGTAGTAGAAGCCAGAACCCACCCCTGGCACGCACGTACATGCACACGCCTGCATACATATACACACCTGAGTATGTGTACATGCATACATACATTTGCACACATTCACACTTACCCAAATGCAGTATATGCATAAAGGTAAATGTTTTCCCTGTTCATTTGTGTCCAACTCTAGAGGGCCCTGCTCATCTCCATTTGTTAACCAAGGGAGCTGGTGTTGCCCAAAGACATTTCTGTGTTCATGTGGCCAGCATGACTATACACCAAGGCTCATGGAACACTGTTACTTTCCCACCAAAGTGTCAGCTATTTATCTTCTTGCTCTCAGGGTTCCAAGTAGCCTAGCAAACAGACCTCTGAGGCAAGCAGGTTCTTCAAAGAACAGGTTTATTGGGCATATCATATTGGCACAAACGTGTGAAAACCGACTCTGAAGGTTCCCGTGGTTTGCACCTAATTAAACTTAAACGTTTTTTCCCCTTTTCCAAACAATCCATCACATGGCCCAATCGAGTTGCTGTCTGGTTGCTTGGAAACTTCACTACTCCTCCCTTCAGCCACCTGTGAGAACATCCTTGGTTCTCAGGGGAAACTATTTTGTTTTGGCTACAAAACTCCAACTATCTCTATCCCCCCCCCTCCCTATCCCTATCAGCATTGTGGCAACACTGAAGCCTCCAAGATGGCCTCAGCCAGGCCAGCTTCAGGGTTAAAACTCGCATTTGCATATTTTCGAACTGCTAGATGGGCAGGAGCTGGGGTGAATAATGGGAGCTCACTCTGTTCCTTGGTGCTTGGGTCTTGAACCCAGGCTGTCAGTTTTCCAAATGACAAGCACAGTGCTTTTGACTGCTGAGCCATCGTGCCCCTATATGCCTACATATGCACATTTACTATAAAAACAGTTGTAAGAAATGTTTGGCAAAGGCTAATACTGTTTTGCCTGTTAATTTTTTTTCCCTGAACCAACAGAGGAAATATTTTATTATTTCTGTTTTAAAGAGGTTTTATGGAACCTCTTATAAAGTAAGACTATTACAAGAGGTTTATGGACTTTTTACTATGTTTATTGAAAAGGTGTGAGGAACTCTCATGTATCTGATACATTCTGTTTTTCTCTCTCTTTGTACTGTTGTTGCATGGCAGAATTTAGCTACGGAAATCTGGTTTTTCAAATTAACCCACAATCTGATCATGGTATCGCCAGTCAGGATGGTAAACATACACACAAGGAATCAGCTAATCACCTTAGGCAAGATGGCAAACTATTAATTTATTCATTCATTTATTTATACTTCCTGCATATCTCAGGGTTCAAGGTGACTCTTTGGCCGCAGAATTATAAATATAGAAATCACACATATAAACATGAATTTGTTTATGTATGTGTGCATGTACACACACACATGTGCACCAGAGATGGTATTCTGCCAATTTGCCCCGGTTCAGGTGAACCGGTAGCGGTGGTGGTGAGAGGTTCCACCCACCCACCCAGACATAATCACGGATGCGCAGAAGTGCCTCATGTGAGCGAAGCAAGTGTGCATGTGCCCTCCCAGTTCCGAACCGGTAGTGAAGGTAAAAGAAAACCAATACTGGTGTGCACATGCACATACACACATGTGCAAATATCCCTTAACAGCTACAAGCGAACTATGGAAACAATGCCACAGAAGATGAAAAGAAAACATAGAAGCATGATAACAAAACATGTTGTTTTCAATTTTTACTTGGCTCTGTTGTCTTTGAACATCTTCATATTAAATATTTATTCTTTTTTCCTGATTTGTCATAAGAGAAAGTAGTACAAATGTAAATATAACAGTTAAAAATCCAAGGATGTGTTCAACACCGCAAGCTTGAAATGTTGTAAAGTTGGAACATCTGTTTTGAGTGATATTTCAATAGATTTTGTATGAGCAAGAAATGTTTTATTTATTTACTTATCACATTTGTATCTTGCTGAATGTGAAGCATTTGGATGTCTGATCAAAGCAGAAGGAGGTTTTTTAAGAGAGTTGAGGCTGGTCCCTGATTCTCATGCCAAAGAAAGTCATTTGGTGAATGAAAAAGGAATAGATGGCAGGAAGTTTTAAGGCTGAAAAAGGCCTTAAAATTCTCTTAGTTTGAAAAGGCAGGATTAAGAACCTCTGGGTTTGAATCTTGGGACTGACCTGACTAGGTGGCTCAGTAGCTAAGACACTGAGCTTGTCTATCAGAAAGGTCGGCAGTTCAGTGGTTCGAATCCCTAGTACATGTCTCCTGTGTGAGCAGGGGGTTGGATTAGATGACCTCCAAGGTCCCTTCCAACTCCATTACTGTTACTGATCTCCCTCCCCCCCAAGGTTTTCTGTGTGCCTCCCTGGAAAGTCTTATGTGGAGTTTCCTAATATCTAACCTCCTTGTGCTTGTTTAGGAGAGAGAGTGGGCGGTAATGTGTTTTATGGGCCCATCTGGCAAGAAACTTTGAGAAGTGAAACTATCCATGATTCCATGGAGCCCTGGTGGCTAAAGTGCTATGGTTAAAGTGCTGTGTTGCGGGCAAACTTTGTCCACAGTTTGGCGTTTGATCCTGATAGCACTTAAGGTTGACTCAGTCTTCCATCCTTTCGAGCTGGGTAAAATGAGGACCCAGATTTTTGGGGCGACATGCAAATAATGCTTCCTCATTGTAAATTATCTAGAGAGTGCTCTAAAGCAGGGGTCCCCAAACCTCGGGTTGCAGCCCACTACTGGACCATGGTGAGGGGTGGGTTCCAGCTTCTGATACTGCTGGTTCACTCAGGGAAGCATTTCATGTGTGTACACAGGCTTGATGAGCGCTATGCGTGCATGCACAGTAGTAAACAAATTGCTTCTGCGCATGTGCATAAGCAAAAAACTAGATGGTGGCACCTATGGCACTGCCGATAGAACCGGTTTGGGTGTGTGGCCAGTCAAGTTACTACCTACTTGGCCGAAACGATCCGAAATGGTAGGAACCCACCTCTGATCATGGCCTATTCAAAACCAGGCTGCACGAGACGCAGGGCGACATTCACGCATGCACACAGCTCCCTCATGCTAGTGGCGGCCCACCACTCCTGCGGCCCAGTTCTTCTCTCTCTCCCCCCAGCTGGACTGCCAAGCAGCGAAGGTTGTGGACCGCTGCTGTAAAGCCACTGTGGGGCGGTATATAAGCCTGAAATGCCATAGCTATTTAGAAACTGTTTTAACATTGATGTAGCCCTAAATTGAATTGCCTTTTTTTTTCATTCACATCCTATTATTAATATTTAATCACTGCTTTCCTATACTTTGCCCTGAAGTGGTATTACCAAAACATGTTCCCTTCATCTTATACCCATATATACGATATTAATCCTAAACAATGAACATTATGTTTAGCTTCGTTCTATTATTTTTAGCAATGTATCTATCCTAGAAAACATGAACATTTTCCTGGATATTACCTGCCCCACCTAATTTTGTATCATCTGCAAATTCCTTATAGTTCTTAATCTATTAATTAAAAAATTGAAAAATACATGCCAGGACTAGCCTGATGATGCTCTCACTTGCCTTTTTTTATCAGTTTGGTAAGAAATCATGGATGAGCATTATTTGAATAGAAATTTTGACCCAGCTATTTAATTACTATGAGATTTATGCTGATTGGGGACAAATAAATAGCAAGTTGATTCAGAACGCTGGTAAAGACTTTAATAGAATGTCATCAGGTACTTTGTTAAGTGCTTTGCTGAAATCAAGACATTGTGAGTAAGGTATTTCCACAAATTAATTAACATAATATTCAGTAAAAAAATAAGATAAATTTATTAGTCTACTAAGAACTGTGATTGACAAACTCCTGCCACGCTCTGGTAATAGCCACATTGATTTCAGAACACTCAATCTTGTTATGACAATACAGAATTTTCACAGATACTCATTTCAGACAGATAAGTCAATAGTTTCCTGGATCTTTTTTTTTGTTGTTGTTGTTCCTCATTGAACATAGGGGCACACCTGAATATTAGCAGAAGTGTCCCAGAGGTCATGAACTATTTTTAGAAAAAGGTCTAAACAAATCTGGGCATGGTTAGTCTAGTGAAGAGAAAGACCAGGGGACACATGATAGCACTGTTCCAATATTTGAGTGGCTGTCACAGAGAGGGAAGAGGTCAAGCTATTTTCCAAGGCACCTGAAGGCCAGACTAGGAATAGTGGATGGAAACTGAACAAGGAGAGATTCAGTCTGGAAATAAGGAGAAATTTTCTGATTGTGAGAGCAATGAAACAATGAAGTTGCCTTCAGAAGTTGTGGGAGCTTCATCACTGGAAGCTTTCAAGAAGAGACTGGACTGCCATCTGTCAGAAATGCTGTAGGGTCTCCTGCTTGGGTGGGTGGGGGGGTTGGACTAGAAGACCTACAAGGTCCCATCCAACTTGTAATTTGTTAATTCTACTTCCTCTCCCCCCCCCTTAATTTCTCAAAGATTATGCACAAAAGGTTGTCCCCAGACCATCGGCTATTTCTCAGGATAGCCCTGGAGTTTATATGCATTCAAATAAGAATTCTTCTACCACTGTCAGAATCTAACCCAGTCTTGCAGGGAAACTGCACTGAAAGAATAGCTCTCCCTTCTCTTTGTTACTCCTTAAATGTTTTCCTATCTCCAGTGAACATTTAATTTACTGATTCTCTTGCCTTTATTATGACTATCACCGAGTAAATCCTTTTTCTAGTTCTTAGCAACCTTTGCCAACTTCAGCTCATTTAGAGCTTTGGCTTTTCTGATACTATCTCTACAGTTGCAGGCTATCTATTTGTTCTTGTTCTAACTGACCAAATAGACATTTTCCCCTGGGTTCATCCTGCTGCTATAGAGGGCAGCAGGAATTCTAGAAAAAAATTACAGATATTGTTAAAATATTGCCAACAACTGTTACATGAATGCTTCTGCACACTTCAAAACACATTTCCCCCTTCAAAACTGAAGCCCTGCAGAACCCTGATATTTATGCGGAAGAAGGTGAAGGAAAGGTGGGCCCCAGGGGACACTACAGGCTTTGTTTATAGCAATAAGAATCCTTCAGTATCACTTTCTGACATCTCATCTATGAGAGACAATAGGTCTCCAAGGCATACTCTAGCCAAGTGGCCTGGAATATTGCCATGTTGATGACGTCTATGGCAGTAGATTGCCTGCAAGAGAGGACGAAGGGACAAAATTGTATTGCCACATTACAAGGAAAACCACACCCATTATATCTTGTATGAGATATTATGACAGTAGTAGGAACAATAGGAATTAGTAGGACATCTAGCATCGTGGTGTCCTGATGTACATTTCATCATGTTGGCATCAATGTGGTTGGAAATTGATCCTATGTTACAGATGAATAAGTAGTTCAGCCATAGAGATGGAGATGCATTTCCCCTTTCTCGTACTCAGTCTATTTCAGTGATGGCGGACCTTTTCAGCACGAAGTGCCGAAAAGGAAACACTTCGTGCGTGCTTGTCTGGGCCGCG
This sequence comes from Thamnophis sirtalis, assembly GCF_051295495.1. Classification (NCBI taxonomy): domain Eukaryota; kingdom Metazoa; phylum Chordata; class Lepidosauria; order Squamata; family Natricidae; genus Thamnophis; species Thamnophis sirtalis. Next base: position 26,759,051 of record NW_028261395.1, read on the forward strand.
ATCAGGAGAAGAGTTGCCCAGGGGGCATGGGCGCCCCCCAAAATTAACTTCCAGTTTCCAGCATGCATGCAAATCTTCCAGTTACTGCCACACGTGCACATGCACCTATCAGCTGGACAAGGCATTTGCTCACATCAGAAAATGGAACATCAACTCTTCCGGTTTCCAGCACTGATGCACACACAAAAGCCAGCTGATCGGCACATGTGCATCAGAAATCTGGAAGAGGAATGGCCAACCCTTGCATGTGTCAGGCACAATGGCTTTGTGCGCCACTTCAGGCACATATGTCATAGGTTTGCTCTCATGGGTCTATATTCACTACCAAAATGACATTTGTCCTGTTATTAAGGCTGTGTTTGATCTAGCTAATGTAAACTATTTTGAAATCTCTGCAACTATGATGTTACTATACAGTGCAGCACCTGGCCAAGTATGGAATATTGAAAATTGATGGGGTGATTGGTGATTCAACATGGTAAAATCAGAGCATGGGTGTCTGCAGGGAGCCATGATTTCATCATAATGATGAAACGTGTGTTGTGATGCTACAATGCAAGATCCAGTCCTTGGATACCTACAGAGGATAAGGTAAAGGTTCACCTCACACATGCATGCTAGTCATTCCTGATTCTACGGGGCGGTGCTCATCTCCGTTTCAAAACCGAAGAGCCAGCGCTGTCCAGAGATGTCTCCATGATCATGTGGCCAGCATGTCTAAACACCAAAGACTCACAGAATGCTGTTACCTTCCCACCAAAGGTGGTCCCTATTTTCCTACTTGCATTTTTTACTTGCTTTCGAACTGCTAGGTTGGCAGAAGCTAGGACAAGTAATGGGAGCACTAGGAATTTGAACCGCTGAACTGCTGACCTTCTGATCAACAAGCTCAGTGTCTGAGCCATTGAGCCACTATGTCCCTTAAATGTTAAATACAAAGTGGTTGGGATTAGTATCATGAAGTTATGGCACACATTTTGTCATCCCCTTTTCCCCTCCACCCCAGACAACCATGGTCCAGGTTGAATTAACTTAAGCAAACCTTTCATTACAGCCTTTTTGAGCCACGAGGGAATCATGCCTATCTTCATCCAGAACTACTTCAACCAGCTAGGAAGGGCAAAGATCAAGAGCACTTGTGATAGGTTTCACTTCTCCAAGATTCTCTTTATATCACTGGGAAAGTATATCTCATTTCTGAACAAGCAAACTTATAGATATAATCACTGGACCTATGCCACCTTGGATGGCACGAACAATTTTATTTGATGGCGCATAATCAGTCAACATTGTATTGCCTATATTGTTAGGTTGAATAGACTGCATCTTCACCTCACAAAATTTGAATGCTTTGAGCACATCTCTGTGCACATGCAGAGAGATAGAGAAGAACAATTTTCTCACTGCCATTGAGATATAGGCAAGGAGAATGATAGAAAGTGAGCTTCTTTTGTTGCTCTGCTTACCATCGTCAGAATGTTTAGTAGCTGCTTTTAAGGATCCAATACTAGTTCAGAAGACCTTTCCATCTGTGAGGTAATGAAACTGTTCTGCATCTAAAATGTCTATGAACTGCAGCCTGTGATGAATGAAAAAAAAAGAGAATAGCATTCATTGGAAGACTTCTCTTTTGCCTGTGCATTTTGGGAAACTGGATTTAAAACTAGCATTTGTAATAGCTTTCCTACTTGTATTCAAGTGTCAGCCAGCAGATGATTTGTAATTCTCCTTTTTTGTAATTCTGTCCTTTGCATAATAACTGGGGTATAGAAATATTTCAGAGCTTTTCTAAATGCTAACTCACTCTACTAGGATAGATGTTTTGGCATATTGTGGGTTTCTTCTACGGAAGGTACTTCGGTATGAAAGACTATCAAGATTCTAGGTGTAGAATATGGCGTGGGTTGTTATATACTGTACACACAGAGAGAATGTGGGAGAAATGGGCACTCGCATAGAATAAGAAAATCTCAGCCAAGGAATAATATACATGCCAGGGTTCCAAATAGCATCGAAAAGTAAATCAGATTCTGATGCAAAGGATTACTCAAAGTTCCAATTTATTAAGAGAGCCATGTTGGAACATCTGGGAAAACCCGAATCTGAAAGCTTCCCGGTTTTCCCACCCAGTTGAAAGTTCAAAATCTTGCCCCCATACCCACAAATCCATCACATAGTCCAATCTTCCACTGCCATGCTGGCAGTTCCACTCATCCAGTTCCAGCCAGATACAGAAACAAAGGATGACCTTGGATTTCTAGAAATAATTGTGTTATGGCTACATATCATCCAACTCCATATAACCCCCCATCCCATTTTCCCACAATAAAAAATGCATAGTAGAATAATAGAAAGTGTGGCAGGCCTGAAATCCCAAAGAAAAAATGGCTGCAGGCCTGACAATACATTTATGAAATGAAGCATGAGCTTCTGTGATGACCATGTATGAATCATCTCATTTTATTTAATTGAATTTCAGTCAGTGAAGTTATCTTTAAGATGCAAAGTGTTCCAATTAATCTCACAGTGGAGTAAATACTATTGGCTATTTATTTTGTCCATCAACTTGGTCATTAGCGGTGCAATCCTATGCATCTGTAGCAATGGTGGGATTCAAATAATTTAGCAACCGGTTCTCTGCCCTAATAATTGGGTGTGTGTGTGTATGGCCATGGTGTGCGTCACCAGGCAGCACTTGGCCTCCTGCAGCCTCCTGGGAACAAAAACAGGCTGGGGGGGGGGGAATCTGCTGCCTCCTCGGCCCATTTTGGGTCTAGTAAGCTTCCCTGCACTTACCTGGGAGCCAAAATGGGGTTTGTGGGTACTCCTGGAAGGGACAGGGCTGGAAGGGTGGGGCCAGCCAGCAATTTAACAACCGGTTCACCCAAACCAGTCCAAGCCGGCTGAATCCCACCACTGATCTGTAGGTACATTGCACAGTTCTAAATGAAGTTTATTCTTAGGTGTAGGATTTTATGTCCTGAACTGTTTTTTTAAAAGATCTTTATAATGTGTAACACTGTAAATAAAAATCAAAATAAATTTGAGTAGAATACTTAAGAGCCCTGGGGCAAAATTAAACGGCTATTACATATTTCACTTCTCCAATCTGCAATACGTAGATGTCTGCCCAGCTGTGAGATCTGTTAAATTGTAGACTTCCTTCTGTATAAAATTTTCTCTGACCTTTCTAAGTGACAAGACTCAAGAGATCTTATCTACAACATCTCCACTGCATTATTTCTTAATGCACTGTGGGATGTCATGTCACAAATGAGGAGAAATTCAGATTAAAGGTTGGTTCTAAATTCACCAGTTGGTCTGAGAAAACTGGCAATATAAATGCACAATGTTGAATTTCCATTCCATCCTTCACATTGTTGTTTTTATACTTGTTAACACTAACAACTTCAGACCAATGATTTTCATTTCTTGATGCAGAGTATATATTATATTCAAAACCACGCCAAACTAACAATTTTGTAAATAATAATAATAATAATATAGAAACTTCCAAGAAATATTTGATTTTTTTTTTATTTGGACAAATAATAGTGCTCCTTTGAAAGGTTGAAAGCGCTATATCTATTAATTTCTTAGAGCTGTCAGTAGAAGATTAAGGTTAGAGATGTTTTTGATTAATCTATTATCATCGCTTCATTTTTCCCCTCTTGATAGCACGCTCTTATTAGCAGCATTATTTACAGAGTTCATCACAAAGACTCATTAGACAGCTATTCATATTTAAATTGATTAGTCTTGATTTAAGCACTGCCTTTTCTACTGCAATGATAAAAAGTTTCAGGAGAAAGATATATCTTCTCCTGTTAACTGATTTTCTTTTGCTGAATTTGCAGCTGACAGCCCATTGACTCTCCTGATTTTCATTTTTAAAAAAACCTGAAAAAATGTCTGTCATATACTTGTAGAAAATATACGGAGAAAACAGTATGTCCCTTTTCTATTTATAAATGCCACCTGAAGAAAACTGAATATTCCCTTATTCTAGATCAGATGTTTTTGTTTTTTTCCTATTTAGTCCTCTAATGCAACTGGGGGCAGGATTTTGAGTTGTGATTTTCTCCTATCACCGTGTGTCAATCTCGGTTTAATTGAGGGTGGCCCGCATCAGGGTTGTGTTTGACCTTGGGGGCCGTTTGGGCATGGCCAGGGTGGGTGTGGCCAGCTTGACGTCACTCATGTAAGGGGCGTCTGTGGTGGCTCAAGTGCTCTACCAACGAAAATGAGTTCCGTTTTCATTGGCAGATACTACAGGCTGGTCCTTTGCTGTTTCTAGGGTGGTCCCTGGGCCTTGAGTTTGACACCCCTGACCTATTACCTTTTTTAAAAGAAGTAGAACGCTAAATGTAGAACTTGGTAAAGATAAAAATGGTAAAGGTTACCCCTGTCCAGTAATGTTCAACCCTTGGGGGTATTGCTCATCTCCATTTCCTAGCCAACAGAGCCAGCATTGTCAGAAGATGCTTCTGTGGTCATATGGCCAGCATGACTATATGCCAAGGGGCATGGAACACGGTTACTTTCCCATCAAAGTGATACCTATTTATCTAATTGCACTTGCATGCTTTAAAACTGCTAGGTTGGTAGGAGCTGGAACAAGAATGGGAGCTCATCCCATCATGCAGTATTTCGCTCTTGAATTGCTAACCTTCCAGTCAACAAACCCAACATCTTAGCTGCTAGGCCACAGCGCCCTCTCCTTGGTAACTTGGTACTTTCTTGCTTGAAGGAACTTGGCACCTTCAAGTAATGCCTATGTTTATCACCTGCTTTGTGGCTCTGGTGTATGTTGTGGGAGGGGAACAGATTGCAGGCTTTGTTTTCACAATCAGGTGGACACCTAAGACAGAGACAGGTGTGATTTTAGGATGTGGTCAATACAACCCCGCTTTGAAGTTCAAGCACACTGTCAGCTTGCCCTCTTGTTATTTATTTAATAAATTTTATTTAAAAGAAAAAAAAAAGATGAATCCCTGAAATACACTAAACATAATCACATACACACACACACACAAAATGAATCTTAAAACATAAAGAAAAAAAAATTAATAGAATCTCTGTCACACTCCCCCCAAAAAAGAAAAGGAAAAATGGGGATAGGGCACCAAACAAACAAAAAGGGGGAAAATACTTACCGGTAGTCATTGGTTTTCTAAGAAGTATCTTTGTGTGTTCATGTTTGTGCACCTTCAAGACAATCTTGACTCCTGTTGCTTTCCGGGCCAGTCCCTGCAGGTTTTTTTTTTGGCAAAGTTACAGAAGTAGTTTGCCATTGACATCTTCCTAGGGCTGAGAGAAAATGACTGGCTCAAAGTCTCCCATTTGGCTTTGTGGCTGGATTAGAACTCACAGTCTACAGGTTTCTGCCTTTATACACTATTCAACTGACTTTCAGAAGTACCATATACTACTATAACGTCGTCGTCGTCATCATCATCATCATCATCATCATCATCATCATCATCATCATCATCATCAACTTTTAATGACCCCATAATCACTTGCGGAGTGGAGTCTGGGCAATTGAATGGAGCTAGCAGATTGCTTAATGGCTGGATGCCCTTCCCGTCGCCAGTGTGGAATTTTGTTCAGAAGATATATTCTCAGTGTATATTCTGTATATACGACTATAATGATTAATACCAAATATGTTGTAAAATATTACAAAATCTCTACCATAGTTGCTTCTTCCTTTGAGTAATAGAAAACATTATCTTTTCCGAAACAGATGCATCAGATGTTTCGGGAAGCCATTCCTTAACAGCTGGAATAACATTATTTTTCCAATTCTCAATATGATTCTTTTAGCCACCTCTCCCCACGCCAATGCTCAATGCCAATTCCAAATTCTAGAGCTTTGATATATAATTCAGCATCACATCAACATTTTTAACATTTAGAGATTTTCCCATAAATTTACTCATAGCTGCCATTTTGTTGAGGTTTTTTAAAAATCATACCCTCAGAGAGGCCTACAGAGAGGAAAGATTACATTTAAGAATATCTGCAGGAGAGGAGTTTAAAAAAAAAGGAGAAAATCAACTCTTGAGAGGGCACATAACCTACCTGAGCCCTATTCACATTTTGCACTTCAGTGAGATAATTGTTGTTGTTGTTAGTTGTGAAGTCGTGTCTGACCCATCATGACCCCAACGTTCCTCCAGGCTTTCCTGTCCTCTACCATCCTCTGGAGTCCGTTTAAGCTCATGCCTACTGCTCTGGTGACTCCATCCAGCCACCTCCTTCTCTGCCATCCCCTTCTTCTTTTGCCCTTAATCGTTCCCAACATTAGGCTCTTCTCCAGTGAGTCCTTCCTTCTCATTAGGTGGCCAAAGTGTTTGAGTTTTGTCTTCAGGATCTGGCCTTCTAAAGAGCAGTCAGGGATGATCTCCTCTAGGACTGACCAGTTGGGTCACCTTGCAGTCCAAGGGACTCACAGGAATCTTATCCAGTACCATGTGAGATAATACTTCAAGAAAATGCTCCCATGATTCTCTGGGTGAATGAAAATATTTGCAGGCAGTGTTGGGATATAATGTTTAATACTGTAAGTTGCTGAGAGTTATTCCGTGGAAAGATGAGCAGCCAATACATTTTAACAAAATCAGATCAAGATCTTGTGGAACATTCGAATCCAAATAGCCAGGGATCTAGCCCACAACACATCTGACATCACCATTGTAGAAAATAAAAAGAAATCTGATTTATTGATATTGCAATACCAAGTGATGCATGAATTGAAGAGAAATAGCTAGAAAAAAAGAACAAAATATTGTGATTTGCAAATTGAAGTTGAGTGATTGTGGAGGGAAAAAACCAATGGTTGTACCAATAGTAATAGGAGGCCTTGGAGCAATACCCAAAGGGCTGCCTAGATACACGGAAATGTTGAACTTGTTAGACCTGAATATCTGACTTTGCAAAAACCCACCTTAGTCAGAACTGCCTACATACTGAGACCCTTTCTTAACAGCTCTTAGATCCTTGGTTAGGACTTAAACTGTTAAGTTTTTCCAGTCCTAGAATATGAATCAAATTGAAGATTAAGAACCATAACAACAATAACAATAACAATAATAATGTGTTAATATTTATGAATATGAAGACTGTTGTGAAAAATGAAATCCCTCTTTTCTTCTTTCAATTTCCATTGTTGTTCAAAATCCATTAAAACTTAATGTCATTTTATTTTTGAAGCTCTGTTTTAGCAATAAGATATACTGGGGTGGTGCTTACAGAACCACATAAATAAAGTGCTTATTCATATATGAGATGTTTAGATACAATGTGTGGGAAGATGTAGAGGGACTCATAGATAGGCAAAACTGATCTTTATAAATGAGATTCAGTAACTTCTTAAGTAAAACCACATCATAGCCATTGACTGAGTTTGATTGAAAGAAGAGAAAACAAATAAAGACACATGTAATTATATTCATTCAGGGGCTGGAATCAAGCTGGTCTATTCATTAATGATTGTGATTTCCTGCTTACCTCATCTCTTTCTTGTGCTCCAGTTAAATTCTGTGAGACTTAATAGTTGGAATAAGACAGAAGGAAAAATTCCCTACTAAAAATAATTATTTCCTGCATTGTATATTTTTGCATAAAATCCATCGAAATTTGTTCAAACAGCTGAGCTACTGTAAGTAGCTATCTAATTGAAATAGGTGATATTTTGGGAAAATGCAGGAACATAATTGCATAGGCAGCCTTGTTTAGTTAATTACCTGTCAGCACTTTTATTTAGCCATGCCTGCTTCTGGCTTACATCATGTAAGAACATGAAAAGAATTTTCTGGTAAAGGATGAGAATGCCAGATTGAGTAGTATTTCCTCTTACTGATATTCCTCACTTTTTATGCATCCTCCAATATGTAAATCAAAAATTTTGAACTTTTTTTCTAATACATGAAAAGAGTCCAAGATTCCTGTGTTTTATTGAGAAACTCTGAACTGTTGGATGATTTAAAGCCCCCACTTCTTTTTTAACCACTTTAGCTTTTAAAATAATTCTCTTGCCGGCTGTTTCTAAAAATCTATGTAACTGTAACTTTCTTTTACATAATACTTTATTTGGATTTTTTTCCAGCTTATCTATGCCAACTGTAACAGACTTTATCCAACTTAAGACTTGATCCTTCCTAATTCCTTTCGAAGCTTCTTTAAAACTTGATGTTCAGAAGAAGTAGAATTTTATCTATAACTCTCCTTCCTTCCTTCCTTCCTTCCTTCCTTCCTTCCTTCCTTCCTTCCTTCCTTCCTTCCTTCCTTCCTTCCTTCCTTCTTTCCTGTTTTCTCTCCATACATTTCCAAATTGGTAATGCTGAGGAATTATTTGGGTTTTGTGGTGTAAAGCGGATTGAACTTGTCGTGGCCCGCCAGCAGCCAGTGGAGCTGACAGCAGATTGAGGAGGTTGGGGAGGAACATGGGCCAGTCCTGGGGTCTGGGGAAGGCTCTGAGAAGTGCTCTGCATTGAAGGCAGTGATGGGGCCAGGGCCGTCTGACAGTTACCAGCTGCCTTTGTAGTCAGATATCAGTGAGGGAGATGAACAGCTGGAGCCTGTTCCTAGTGTGTGCATGTGCAGAGTTACCAGACAAAGGGAACAGCTAAGGAACAAGGGTTGACTTGGGAGTAAAGCTACAGGTGGATGAATGGCCCCTCCCATAGGGAATAAAAGAGGAGTGTTGAAAGAAATGTCCTTCTGGGTTCGGCTCCAAGTGGGGAAGAAGACACTGGAGACATGGAGGCTGCTTGGAAAGATGGTTTATTGTTGGACAGGGCCACAAGGCTTGAGCCCTGAACAGAAAAGGTGATCACATGCTTCAATGTTGATGGAGAAGAAGAGAAGGGCTGAAGGAGGGGCTTGCTAGGCTTTTTATACCCTGTTTAGTCCGACCTCTCTGTTTCCTGTTCCTGTGTAAGAAATGTATTCTGATTGGTTGTCAGACTCCCATAGTGCCATGCAGGGGACTACTCTCTAGGCTGTTTTGAATCCAGGTGTGGATGAGTTCTCAGATGCCATGTGTTCAGTCGAGTAAAGTTCCAATATTATCATGCCTTTCTGCTGTAGCTGCTGGTGAAGTCTTTATTATGTAAAGTGACTAGCCTGGCCGTGTCAATGGCCCATTAACAAAGTGGGGATGGGCAGGAAGCTACAGGCAACTATTCTGTCTGTTAAAACATGTTTCTTTTCACATCCAGAGAAATATTCTGCCTTTTCAATATTTCCTAGGATATTTCATTTTTCTGGGAGAGGGCTGGATGATAACTTCCCGAGGGGAGTTTGCAGGAGACAAGTAGTTCATTCCTGTATTCTTGCCAAGTATTGCGGCATCTTAAAGATACCAGCCTGGCCACTCTCCAAGCCTGATAAAGGTCAGTAATTGTGAACTATCTTGAAAGACTGTGGTAGAGGAAAGACTTTGCTGGAGAAGAATTCACTGTAAATTAAATAAAAGGGGTTTATTAGGGCAAGGACTTGGCTTTGTGCTGCTGGGGAAGCCTAAATCAGAACAGAATCAGATCAGATTAAAAGGCAGTCCATTAGATCAAGGCCTCTTTTGTTTTGTAAAAGATCCTAATCCCATAATTATACATGGCAGCTACAAGTTCTCGGTCTTCTGCTCTTTGTACTTTGCTAACTTTCTGGCCCACCACAAGTAAGTTTGATTGCTCTTTACTGGTATATACGTATTTTCAAAAGACCTCAATATAGAACTGATGGTTTCTTCAAGAGGTTGCATTCTGTGCATTATTTTCCTTATTCCAAAAATGTTTGGGAAACTGTGGGGTCTTTGGTACTTTGTGAGCTTGTTATTTTCTTGCAGACGTTATCATTTCCAAACTAGGTAACATCGTCATTTAGCTATGACATGTTTGCAAAGGAAACAACCAAGCTCAGAAAGCACCAAGGATCCCACAGTTCAACCCTGAAGTACAAATATTCTCTTGTTATCTGTTTGGGAAGCTGTTGAAGTACAGGAAAGAATGGGAACCATGCTTCTTGAAGAATACTTAGTGAAAAGGGCAGAATTCCCATCAAAAAAATTCTGGAACTTATTCATGGCTCTGTGCTGGTACAGAAGGTAGCAAATTTTAAAAAATGATAAAATTATTAAAATTGACATCAATAAAAGATTAATTTTAGACACTTGGTTCTACATATACTTACATTCATGGATCTTCAGCTGTAAAATTACAGTTGTAAAATAGGAACCTATTCAGTGATTTTCTTTTTAATCTTTTCTCTTCACTAAAACTTCACTAAATGTTGTGCAAGTAGAGACATGGTGAAGCAGAGGTCAAAAGTGTAGAATCCATCAGGGTAATAGCAGTTGGAATATCTTTTTGTATAATGAGAGAGTACAGGAGTGTTATGATTTTTTTTTTTTAGTTTTTACTTGATGATTTATAGCAGTGATGGCAAATCTTCAAGCGTATACGTCACACATGTGCATGCTCATCAGGGCTGCATTCTGGAAAAGCCTAACCTCCAGGTTCTAGCGCACATGTGCGCCCAATCACATTCGCAGGACGGTTTTCAGCACTGCCACGCATGCGAAGACATCATTCTCCAGAAAAGCCAAACCTCTGGATTCTGGCGCACATGCACACCTGACAATCAGCTGGCCGGTGCACATGTGCACACTGGGTTTTGGCACTGTTGTATGCATGGAGGACAGTTGATCATTGCGCAAGAAGGCATGCCAGAAACCTGAAAGACAAACCGGCAAGGCTGTGTGTGCTGGGCAACATGGCTTCATGTGCCACTTTGGGCACGCGTACCATAGGTTCACCATCAAAGATTTATAGGTAAGAAAATGAATATGGGAGAATATGCAAGCACCTACATTGACAGTTACCAAGTTTAAGGGCAGCATTAGTTCAGCAGTAATGCTAGCTTTTTCATTGCAAGGACTCAATATCAACCATTTCTTTACATCTCTCTCTGCAAAATATATTATTTTCTCAAATATCATCCTCCAGTTTTCAAAAGGTTTGTAGTTATCAAACCAGAGCTATTCAAGGTGCATCAATGCTGCAGAACCATAACATTTTTTAAAATGTTAAGAGTACAAAAACCAGAGTGTACAGTTGGCTGTAGGAGAAAATCTCACTTGGATATTTGGCAGGGCTTGATTTTCTTATACAAGATATTTTTACCACTTGAAAATTCTATCAATAACCGTTATACAGTTAAAAAGATATGCTTAAAAGAACAGTAAAATAAAAATAAACCTATTTTTTTATTCTTGTGGAGTCTACTCAAATAAAGCTTTCTCAGAAATAGATTTTGCAATTTTTGAAACAATTTTTAAAATTATGTTTAAAAAGTGTGTTTTGAAAGCAATACACTAAACCAGGAGAAACTACATTTTCCAAAGATAAATAGAAACAGACGAACAATTGAAGCATTTCATAGAAGTATGGTCCTTACATTTCATTTTCTTTTTTCTTTCCCCCCCTTTTTTAGGACAAGTTAGCTATTTATTAATACAAACAGTTGATCTGAATAGATGTCAAATACAAATGTGTTTGAGTATTTACTATATTTGGGCTCATATCTGAATGATATGTCATCATGCTAATTAGCGTAAATGTATTCATTGTCACTTCAGAATCTCAATGAGAACAAAAGATGAAGTTGGGATGTTTGCCATTTTGTGATAAATGTGCTACAATCTTGTAATTCTGCATTTATTTCTGCATAGAAATAATAGAGCAAGTCTGTCTTCAGAGCATTATTTATGTTGTGTTGTGGATTAGTGACTCAGCTCCTCAAATATGAAAAATCCAACTGTTTTTGTAGGCCAATTGGCCAACACTTGAAATTCAGATTTACCTAATACTGTGCAACTGACATGTGAATGCATATTAGCTTCTCTGTGGAATTGGCGACAGAGGTCACTGTCATATGACCCCAACACTAAAATTTCAGAGCGAATCTGCTCAAAGCTCTTTTATTGCAAGAGTAGGAATCAATAATAGTACAGGCAGTCCTCAACTTACAACTGAAATTGAGCCTGGAATTTCATTCCTAATTGTGGGGGTTATTTATCAAACTTTGTTGCAGAAATCACATCCAGAAAGCACACAGAGATAACTGATTCAGCGGATTCATTAGCTTCTTTATATACATAATAATGGATGAATAAATGTATAATGTTAATAGTAGATTCTTTCAACGTGGTAGAAGTTACAAGTGGAACACAAGCAGGAGAGAACAGTTAGTTTCATAGCTCAGAACAGACAGAGTAGTTTCAGTTTCAATTCTCAGCACAGACTCAGATCTGTTTCAGCTCCCATTGGCTGATCTGTTGCTATGCCTATTCATTGGCTGACTTTGTTACATGTCTCTGCCAGTCATTAATATTCTGACGTTATTGAGTGGGTCACTATGTGAGCAGACCAAATTTTATACCTTTTTTGGTTGTTAAGCAGATGTTACATTCTTAAACAAACCCATTTTATTAATTGATGTTTTTGTTTGCTAGAAACTAGGTGATATCATAAGTTGACCACCAACCTGCCATTCTGTTTTCCTCTGAACTTCTGAATGGGGCCCAGATTTCTCCGAATGGAGTTTCACCTCTGCTGGATGACTAAAGAACACACTAGAGCAGGGCTCTCCAAACTTGACAACTTTAAGACTTGTGGACTTCAACTCCCAGTATTGAAGTTGACATCCACAAGTCTGGGAGTTGAAACCACAAGTCTTAAAGTTGCCAAGGTTGGAGACCCCTGCACTAGAGCTTTTGGGAAAAGGAGGGAAGTGAGGTTTCAAATTCCCCTCCTTCCGCTACTATGCAAATGGAATGTACATCAATGGTGGGATTAAAAAATGTTTACTACCGATTCTGTGGGTGTGGCTTGGTGGGCTTGGCTGGGTGGGCATGGCAGGGGAAGGATACTGTAAAATCTCAATTCCCACCCCACTCCAGTGGAAGGTTACTGCAAAATCCCCATTTCTTCCTGATCAGATGGGACTTGGGAGGCAGAGAATAGATGGGGGAGGGGTCAGTCAGAGGTGATATTTACCGGTTCTCCGAACTACTCAAAATTTCTGCTACTGGTTCTCCAGAACTGGTCAGAACCTACTGAATACCACCTCTGGTGTGCATCCCATTCATAAATGTGCTTCTGGAAGCACCTTACATCCAAAGGGAAACTTACTATATTTTTTGGAAATGATTGTTTTGAATCAAATGATTCACTCTATGCATAGTTAGCCAGAGATGTCATGGGATTATGGGTGTGTGTCAGAGGTTGGTTCCTACCAGTTCGCACCTATTCGGTAGAACCGGTTCGTCAAATCTACCAAACCGGTAGAAGAGGTTCCACCAGTGGACCCGGAAAGCAGGCCACACCTACAGAAGAGGTTCCAAAATTTTTTGAAACCCACCACTGGTCCTTGGATATGATTATTCTACACTATCATGCTCATATTTATAAAACTCAGTGCCTCTGTGAAAGGTAAGGATGACTACTGCATTTGTGGTGCAATCAGAACATTGTGTGTGTTGAAGTTGTTTTAACGCAAACCAAAGATGCCTTTTAAAAAAACAAGTTTACATCATATTCTTATGCATGCCAGTGCTGTGTGTGAGGTAATTTAAGGTGGTCCTGACAAGTGTCGTCGGCATCTTCATATCCGGTCACATGGGTGGCAAGCCACTCCCACAAAGGAGGCCACACCCACAGAGTAGGTTCGAACAATTTTTGAAACCCACCACTGGTGTGTGTGCACACCTGTGTGTGTATGGCAACTTCCTTTTGACTTGTATTTTGCTATGAGCGTGGTTGATCATCAGGCTCAATGGATTTATGCTTTAAAAGATTTAACATAAACATCTATATAAACTAAGAGTTTTCAAAGCTATTATTGGTTCAAATCCCCACTTTGAGATTCTTACCCCCTGTCCCAAAATGGATTTAAACCTTATACAGTAATTCACCTTTCAATGACTGTAGAAAAAACCCATTTCCTATAGACGAATGTCTTTTGGTCTTTGGTCTAACATAAATAATTGCCTGAAAAGCTGACACTGTAATCTAATATCCAATTCTCCAGTCTGAAATATTTACAATTGCAGCAGCGTAGCTGAATGCTTGATTGTATTTTTACGGTTTATTCTGTTTGTGTGTAGACATACACACACATGCATGTATGTGACACACATATGAATGCACAGACATATATATGCTCTCCTTAAGATCTTTTAACATGACATTTTATTTGCTATTTCTCTGTTTTAAAATCACTCGGGTGTTTTCTTCCTACTACTACTACTTCTTCTTTTTTTATAATCCTTGCCTTCCATGTTATCTGCCACAGACTTATTGGCCATAGTCTGTCTATGTTCATTGTAGAGCTTTTCAGCACTATTGATTTTGCCTTTTTCTCAATACACACTCGGCATCCTTGAAATTTCAATACATTTGAAAAGATGGTTAGAGATTTCAGAGACTTATTTTGTATAAACCCGTATCCCTCAACCATCACAAGAATATAAATGTAAGACCAAAACATCTCCCAGCATCTAACCTGGAGAAAAATAAATAAATATTCAGAGACAGACTTATGGTCATTCTTCTCTTTCTCTCCCTCCCTCCCTCCTTCCCTCCTTCCTCCCTCCCTGCTATTATTATATATCCACATAAAGTAGATATAATTACAGAAGGAAAACTATAGCTTTGATTCATCTGATATCATGCAGTAGAGCACATTTTCCTTGATCATAGTGTTACATACTGCACAGAACATATAAAGCACGCTTTAAATTAAATTAATTCAAATGTAGTACTAAGAATTATTTATAGCATATCATTTTTGTAGCCCTGTTGGAAGAAATATCCATCTGGTTCAGTTCCATATTGGGAGAATGACACTGGAAACATGGAGGTTGATTGGAAAGAGGGTTTAATGAAGAACAGAACCACCAAGCACATGTGATTTTGGGTGGCTGACCACATGGAGTTGAGAATGAGGTTTTTTTAATACCTTCTCTTGGGCTTGAACTTGAGCTTCCTGTTTCTGTGCATGTATTCTGTTGGCTGTTGTAGGGGTCATAACTGGCTTTGTAGGTTGTCTCAGCTCCCAGGTTTGGTTTGATGCAATGAAGGGGCTTGTTGGGCAATTCCTATTGTGGCTGAGGGCTAATCTTACCTTTGTTCAGACCTTGCTGCATGGGATTTTCTTATGAATAGAGCTAGCTATCTCTTTATCTCTTAAGTCCTGATATTTGCTGTGGGCTAGGAAGGTGGGGGCTGCTTTCCACGAGCATGTTTCTCCATTTCTCATCCAGAGAAATATAATATTCTGCCTTCTTAATATTTCTCAAAATAGGAGAGAGATGGGTGCTAACTTTCTACATCACCAATGGAATTGCATTAAGCAGAGAAAATACACAACATCTTACTAATATTTGGACTTTTGCTGAAGTAAAAATATGGTTTTACCTCTTGCAGGGAATGAACTTGCATGTCACCAGTAAAACTGCAATTTTTATGTCAAAGGCCACTTCAAAGAGGACTGATGATCTATAACAGATTGGGGTCAATTGTAGGGATGCTGAATATGTCCTACTGTTCTTTCTGCACTGGTTTTATGGTTTTTTTAAAAAAAATATATGGTTAGATGACTAAATCAATAAATTTTCTTGACTATCTTGATTCTGTGAGAAAAATATAGCCATTTTAAAATTACAAACTATAGCAATAGCAATAGCAATAGCAGTAGACTTATATACCGCTTCATAGGCCTTCAGGTCTCTCTAAGCGGTTTACAGAGAGTCAGCATATTGCCCCCAACAATCTGGGTCCTCATTTTACCCACCTCGGAAGGATGGAAGGCTGAGTCAACCCTGAGCCGGTGAGATTTGAACCGCTGACCTGCTGATCTAGCAGTAGCCTGCAGTGCTGCATGTAACCACTGCGCCACCTTGGCTCTTATGATCTATTCAGATTATAATCTACTATCTGGATATCCGTGCTTCACAATGAAATTATATGATTGGGCAACGCAGGAGAATTCCTGTTCACTCCAGTTCAATCCATTACCTCAGTGGTGGTCGGTGAGTGAAACACATAAGGGAATATCACTCCCACCACCTTGAGTCCGGAAGCTGTTCCGTAGATGGAAGGCATAGACATTTTAGTAAGGTTCTGATGTTTAGTACTATAAGGGGCCCCACGCCGCTCCTGAGTGAAGCAGTGGAACGTCTCCTAGTTTGAACTGAGGTAACTGAGTGTAAGGCAACTGGCAGTTGGAACACAGTTCTTTTCAGGTCGGGAGGAGGAGTAGAATGTCTAACTCCTTAGAATCAGAGTGTGTTAATATAAGGCAACTGGCAGTTGGAACAGAGTTTTTTTTCAGGTGGGTAGAGGGAATAGAACTCCTTAGCATTGGGACATGTTAATTACTGTATAAAAAATACTAATGATCTGATGGTCATTTCAAAAAAGCAAGTACCTAGAAGCCAAGAGGAACATAGGTACCAAATTTCAAGTTTATAGGCTTTAAAGTTCTGGAGATGTGTGTGTGTGTGTGTGTGTGTGTGTGTGTGTGTGTGTGTGTGTGTGTGTGTATGTATATATGTATCTCTATCTCTATCTCTATCTCTATCTCTATCTCTATCTATCTATCTATCTATCTATCTATCTATCTATATCTATATCTATATCTATATCTATATCTATATCTATATCTATCTATCTATCTATCTATCTATCTATCTATCTATCTATCTATCTATCTATCTATCTATCTCTATCTCTATCTCTATCTCTATCTCTATCTCTATCTCTATCTCTATCTCTATCTATCTCTCTATCTATCTATCTCTCTATCTCTCTCTCTATCTATCTATCTATCTATCTGTCTGTCTGTCTGTCTGTCTGTCTGTCTGTCTGTCTGTTTGTCTGTCTGTCTATCTATATTGTTGTATTTGTGCTATGTAACAAAAAGGCAACAGTAAAAATATTGGGTTTCTGCCTGGATGGTCTCTTGTGATGAGCCGAAGGACAGAGAATGGAAGTAGTGATCTTCCTCCCATATTTGGGCATACCGGGGGTTGTAAAAGAAATCTTATGTATGTATGTATGTATGTATGTATGTATGTATGTATGTATGTATGTATGTACATACATACATACTTTTACAACCCCCGGTATGCCTATACATACATACATACACATACACATAGACATTATATATATATATATATATATATATATATATATATATATATATATATATATATATATGTGTGTGTGTGTGTGTGTGTGTGTGTGTGTGTGTGTGTGTGTGTGTGTGTGTGTGTGTGTGTGTATCTCTATCTCTATCTCTATCTCTATCTCTATCTCTATCTCTATCTCTATCTCTATCTCTATCTCTATCTCTATCTATCTATCTATCTATATCTATATCTATATCTATATCTATATCTATATCTATCTATCTATCTATCTATCTATCTATCTATCTATCTCTATCTCTATCTCTATCTCTATCTCTATCTCTCTGTCTGTCTGTCTGTCTGTCTGTCTGTCTGTCTGTCTGTCTGTCTGTCTATCTATATTGTTGTATTTGTGCTATGTAACAAAAAGGCAACAGTAAAAATATTGGGTTTCTGCCTGGATGGTCTCTTGTGATGAGCCGAAGGACAGAGAATGGAAGTAGTGATCTTCCTCCCATATTTGGGCATACCGGGGGTTGTAAAAGAAATCTTATGTATGTATGTATGTATGTATGTATGTATGTATGTATGTACGTACATACATACATACTTTTACAACCCCCGGTATGCCTATACATACATACATACACATACACATAGACATTATATATATATATAATAATGTCTATATATAATCTGTGTGTGTGTGTGTGTGTGTGTGTGGTGTGTGGGTAGGTAGGTAGGTAGGTAGGTAGGTATGGAATCCCACAGTTTTCATTGCATAGAATCTTGTTTATAGAGACCAGATTTTTTTATTATATAAATATGTTAAGTTCTAAGCAAGTGGAATTGATTTTATAACCACTCTTGGTATGAGTTGTGCACTGTTTATGGATTAAATGTATATGGTTAAGTCAATTTTTTTTCAAATAAAAAGTAACTCATCTAGTAATGTTAGCAAGCCAGCCCAGAAAATTTCTCAGTGCAAAGTACTAATTTAAATGAGTGACTAAAGAAAGTAGCTGCCATTGAAATCATCTAGCATGAAAATAATTGCCCATTTGGAAGATCAGTTGAGATAAAATATCTGGAGGTATTTAGGGATTAAAGAAATTCACAAAGAAGGTTAGATTTACTGAGAAGTGGGAAGGGACAACATCTAAATCTTCTACCAAGCTTTATTTGTACAATTATGAATTTGAGAGAGAAATAAAACCTTACACCTTCACAATTGCCAATAAATGAATTATTTAATCCAATGCCTCTACAAGGAGCTTTTAAAAAGACAGTCAGGAATGATTGATTGATGATTATAAAAATTAATATGGCTATCCAACTCAGACATGGTGACTCCAGTTACATCTCCCAATTACATCTCCCTGTGCATAATTGTCTCAATTCAGATTAGTGTCTATGTTTAGAATTAAGTATGTAATGTTAGAAGCTGGACTGAGCTGGGATATCATTTGTGTATTATCTATTTTAGCTAAATCCTGCTTAACTTAATTTGAAGTCAGTCTAAAACTGCTTAGGTAAAACTTTAGTGGGAATTTTAAGTCTTAAAGCATGCAATCCTATTATTATTTGTATACTATATTAAATTATATATATGGCAGTTGTAAATTCCTCTCTGAGGGAGGAAGCAGTCTCAGTCTCTTTTAAGTTTGACCTTAAAAGATCGATCAAACCATTCCCGAAGAAACCAATCTGGACCCAGAGGATGAAAACTGGTAATAGGCAGTAGTGGGTTGCTAACCGGTTTACTACCGGTTCGCTTGTGGTCACATGCGCCTCCTGCTGCTGCCGCTAACGGTTTGGCTGAACTGGGCTGAACTGAGAGCAACCCACCTCTTGCAATAGGTATGTGACCTGTATTTCCTTCCTGGGTAAGGTTTTTCAGCAGATGGTGACCAGGGTTTCTTGGACACGATTGGTTTTCTAGATCCATTTAATTCCATTTTGTTGTTCCTACTCATCCTTTTAGTGGCTTTCCATACAATTTTCTCTGGTATCCTTCAGTGGCTGACCATGCTGGGATGTTTGGAGCACCACAATATGGTAGTTCTGCTACTACTTTGATGTCAATTTTTAGAAGGTGATTTCTGTGTGGGGGTTGCTGCAGGACAGTTTAGGAGTGGGCTGCTGGGGATTCACAGGGGTTCAAGAGAACCTTTAGCTAAGGTTCTGTGTAGTTCAGAGAACCCCCAAATCTCACTCCTGGCTGGCCCACCCACCCCTCTCAGGAGTCCCTACGCAGCCCATTTTGGATGCAAGTAAGTGCAGGGCATGCATGGCTCGAGGAAGGTGAAAACGGACCTACTGGAAGTTCGGAAAGGCTGGAAACAGGCCCATTTCTGGCCTCCAGAGGGCCCCTGGAGCCTGGGGTGACTGTTTTTGCCCTCCCGGAGGCTCAAAGAAAGCCTCCGGAGCTTGAGGAAGGCAAAAATGCCCCTCACTGTGGTGCAGGAGACCGACTAGGCCATGCCCATCATGGCCATGCCCACCCAGCAACCGGCAAGAGAACCTCTTGCTAAAATTTTTGAAGCCCACCCCTGCTTAGGCATCCCTCAGGGTTCCATTTTGTTCCCTTTGTTTTTTGATATCTATATAAAGCCACTGTGTGAGATCAGTGGAACATGGGCCATTCTCTACATGCAAATGATATGCAACTCTCCTTTTCATCTAATGGGATGTGCCAGTTGGTGTTCTGAATCAGTGTTTGGGCAGGGTAATGACTGGATGAGAACCAATAAATTGAGATCATCCAGATGATGTTGGTTTTGTGTGATTAACATCTCCTAATGAGGCTCTCTAGACGGTGAGGCGAATCTCTATAAGGGAGAGAACTTTTCCTATAGTGGTACCTCATTGATGGAATTTCTTCACAGAGAGAATCAACTGGCATAATTCTAGTGTCAACCTTTTGTTTTCCCAGGCCTTTTAATCTTATTCTAATCATATTTGAATTTTATTCTTTAGATTTTGACATGCAGCTTCCTGCTGCCCAATTGATATGGTGTTTGTTTGTTTTTGTATCCATACAAACATGTAGAGAAATTTAAAGCTCCTAACATATTGCAGTATAAAATATAAGCAAATGACTGAGATATTTACAAAGCAATATGTAAAAGAAGCATACATATATTGGGCTTCCCTAGCATCCCAGTTGGCATAACGCTGGAATGCCTCGAGTAATTTCAACCAAATTTGGTACACAGATTACTTACCCTCTGGAAACAAATACTGTGGGAGTAAGACACCCCAACACCCCTCATTGTGAGTGCTCTGTTAAAAGCCTGTTGTGCGTTAAAATGGCTTCTATTGTACTGCATTAAAATGGATTCTACTGTACAGTGCTGTGGAGTTGCCAAAGTAACAGCTTCACAGTACTCCACAAGGGGGCTCCCTCTGGTAAGGGTGAAAATTCAACAATAGAAATTGTGGCGGCGATCATGGATAAAGTGACCAGATTTTAAAATTGGTAAAGCGGGACACCATTGGTGGGCGGGGCGGGGTGGGGGGGTGTTCTTGATTAAAATTTTTGCCGCCTGGCGCTGAGGTGAAGCCGCCAAAGCTCCCGCCCATGGCAGCAGTGGTGCTTCCTCCCCCTCCGCTCGGAGCACCTGAGCTGGGCACCGCGTTACCCCTGCCCTGCCCTCTCCTCCGCTGCCGTGCTTTTGATGAGCCATCGGGCCTTTTTTCCTGTTCCCGCCCCTCTGCCGCCTTCCTACTGGCTCCCATGGCCTCAAGGCTCCTCAAAAGCACGCCGGGAGCTTTGGCGGCTTCACCTCAGCTGCAGCGCCGGGCAGCAAATCCGGCGGTGCTGTTAGAGGAGGAGGAGGCAGCAGCAGTTAGTCCGGTGGTGGCGGGGGCTTACCGTCAGTCCAGTCGCCCCGTGCTCATCACAACAAATCACTGCGGCTGCGTGGGAGTTAAAAAGTGCTGCACGGTGTTTTCTTGCCTTGGGAACAGTGGTCCTGCGGGGGAGTCTCTGGCCGCTGTGCTCGCCTCGCCCGCCGGCCTCCGAAGTGCATGA
Organism: Thamnophis sirtalis; assembly: GCF_051295495.1. Taxonomy (NCBI): domain Eukaryota; kingdom Metazoa; phylum Chordata; class Lepidosauria; order Squamata; family Natricidae; genus Thamnophis; species Thamnophis sirtalis. The sequence continues at coordinate 26,780,290 of NW_028261395.1, forward strand.
GGGATGCTTGGAGAAAGGCTCCGCTTCTAGACCCCGCCGAGGGCCACACACACAGGTGGCTCTTTTCGGAGAGGCGGAGGCTTTCCCATGGCTTGTCCGGGTGGAAGTGGGGCTGGAAAGGCGAGCCGCTCCCCCGCCCATCCGCCCGCTCACTCGCTACACCCCGCCCATGCAAGCGGCAGCGGATGGGCGGGGGAACGAATGAGCGGCTCACTCGCTCTCCGCCCATCCACTCGCTCACTCGCTACACCCAGCCCATGCAAGCGGCAGCGGATGGGCGGGGGAACGAATGAGCGGCTCACTCGCTCCCCACCCATCCGCCCGCTCACTAGCTACACCCAGCCCATGCGAACGGCAGCGGATGGGTGGGGGAACGAATGAGCGGCTCACTCGCTCCCCGCCCATCCGCCCACTCACTCACTACAGTACCCTGCCCATGCGAGCGGCAGCGGATGGGCGGGGGAGCGAGCGAGAAGGCGCCAAAATTAAAGCGGGATATTTTGAGAACGCCCCGGGACGCGGGAAAAATTATAAAAAGGCGTGGCTGTCCCGCCAAATGCGGGGGGTCGGGTCACCCTAATCATGGAAGGAGGGTTGGGATAAATAAATACCCAGGCAGCATTGGGTTATCAGCAATTTTTTTTATAAATTGCCCAGAGATTTTGGGCATTTGACTGATTTTTTAAAAAAAACTAATAATAATAATTTCTAACTTGTTCTTTCTTCCTAAAGAAGTCAGATTTATGTGTTAAAATAGCAATACAATACTGTACAGTACAGATAGCACTATAAACAGTAACCTGCAAAGATGTAAAAGATAGAGGATGTAAGAATAAGCTCAAAATATTTAATTGTCTCCCAGAACACCAGCAGTCAAGCAGTCAAACAGATCCCTTAGTGGAGGGAATGATAGCATAAAAGAATCCCCCTGAGCTCTGCAGGGCATGGGTATTTAACAAATCTGGTTTGCTTAGGGATTTATAGATTTTATTAAGTACACTGAGCTATGCTTGAAAGCGAAGAAGCTGCCAATAAATTTGGTCCCCAAAATGAGCTGATGTGAACCTTATGTTCTACCTCTCTATGAAACCCAATTGCAGCATTCTGAATGAATTGAAGATAATTAGACTTTTTTTCAGAGGTGATGTTGATGTGAGAGGACTTGTGAGAAGTATGTATCCAGAGGTGGGTTTCACATAATTTTACCACTGATTTGCTGTGCACTGAAATTGTGAGTGTGCATGCATGCTCGCTCTCTTTGTGAGCATGTGCACCTTCCGTGCATGCTCTCTGCTCGCACGTGCGGCTTGTATGCATGTGCACTGCTTAGAAAACGTGGCTAAATAGAACGGCATAGAGAGGTGGCGGGGGCTAAATAGGATGGCATAGAACCGGGGATCAGGTCGCCACTACCTGTTTGCCTGAACTGGTCCGAACCGGCTGAAAATCACCACTGTATGTATCCATGTACTCAGTCTGGAAAATTCAAGAAAGCATACTTGCTAGACATATAACTTTATATCCATGTCTCTTGGCCTGCCATTAAAACCTGAAAATCTAGAACTAAGGCTTGACTCAAAAGCATGGATCCCATCTGTAGATCTTACTTGTCAAGATGGAAGGAGCGCTCTTTCAAAACCAATTGAATATTCAAACTGGAATCCTTGCAAATGCTGTATTGCCCAACTGTACTCCAGCCTGCTTTTGGCATTAAAAGTTTGGACTGAAGATGTTTACAGCTTCTTCGGAGTTATTAAACAAGAAGTGATAATGCTGAGAGGCATCTGTTGCCAAGGACATTGTAACTCAAAATGACATAAGGCTTTAACAGATTAACAGAGTTAGAAGGGACCTTGTAGGTCATCTAGTCCAACCTCCTCCCCAAGCAGGATACACTACACCATTTCTGACAGATGGCGGTTCAGTCTCTTCTTGAAAACCTCCAAAGATGAAGCTTCCACAACTACTTCTTTTTTTAAAAAAAATAATAATAAGTTTTTATTAAATACACATTAAGAACATTGGAGACAGAGTGCTCTTCCTGGCTTTGTCATTTCCATACATATTCTGACATAACCACAAATACAATTCATTCTTTTCGTACACTGCGACTTTGATCTTATAAACATATCTCTTGTCGTCATTTTTGTGTAAATATAGTCCGATTTCAGTTCTACTAATCTTCACCATTTTCTGTTTCGGCTCCTTTTCCACATTTCCAATCATTGGTACATTTTGTTCCAACTTTCGTAATATTCTGACTCACCCTTATTTTTAAGTTCTAGTGTCAGCCTGTCCAATTTTGCACAGGCCAAAATTTTCGTTATTATTTCTTCTTTGGTGGGGATATCATTGTTTTTCCAATTTTGCGCAAAAACCAATCTTGCTGCCGTTGTAACATGCAGCATTAAATATATCAATTCTTTAATATATTTCTATTTTGTAATTCCTAGTAGGATTAGTTCTGGTTTTAAGTACAATACAATACAATACAATACAATAGCAGAGTTGGAAGGGACCTTGGAGTTCTTCTAGTCCAACCCCCTGCCTAGGCTATTTTTTGGTCTAGCATCGCTTCCAACCATGTCCTTAATTGATGCCAAAATTCCTTAGTCTTTGTACATAGCCACCACATATGGTAAAATGATCTTAACACTGAATTACATTTCCAACACTGCAGTGATTCATTTTTGCTAACCTTATGGGCCGGAGGTGCCACTTATAAAACATTTTGTATAAGTTTTCTTTATATGCAGTGGCTAATGTTAAATTTCCTATTCCTCTCTCATGCCATTTATCCAGTTTATGTTGTAACCAAAGTTCTTGGCCCACCTTACCATAGTTTCCTTCACTTGCTCTTCCGCCATTTTATATTTCAGTAGATATCGATAAGTTTTCTTTATCATCTTTTCATCCATGCCTTATAAAATTTTATCTAGAGTTGTTAATTCTTTCTTAACATCCCATTCCTTTCTCTTTCATGTAGTATGATTGAATTTGCAAGTATGCTTACCGCAGTGACGTGCGGTGAGGTTGATACCTGGTGAGGCTCAGCAGGGCAGCGGTCGGCCTCAGCCGGGGGGGGGGGGAATTTGCATCGCGGGAGCAACCAAGAGCCCGGGTCTGCAGCAAAGGTGCTTGGTGGCTCCCGCGATGCAAAGTGCCCCGCTGCCCCCCTGCTGTCCCGGCCTGCGTCCGCTGCTTCTCCAAGCTCCGCCGCTGGAAGTCCCAGATCGCCTCTGGGGGAAGGCTGAGTGAAAAACGGAGCAAAGCTTCTCTGCGGCCTCCTGGCGCTGCCCAGAGGCTCTTGCAGGAGCACGTGTCAGCGGCTGGCGGCCTGGAGCGGCCCCGGCTGTGAGACAAGGGAGCACTTAAAGTAGCCGCTGCCGCTGCCGCCATCACTGCCCCGCCGGGCGAAGGAGGGGTGGTGGCGGCAGCGGCTACTTTAAGTGCTCCCTTGTCTCACAGCCGGGGCCGCTCCAGGCCGCCGGCCGCTGACACGTGCTCCTGCAAGAGCCTCTGAGCAGCGCCGGGAGGCAGCAGAGAAACTTCGCTCCGCTTCTCACCCAGTCTTCCCCCAGAGGCGATCCGGGACTTCCAACGGCGGAGCCTGGAAAAGCAGGCCGAGGCAGCGGGCAGCAGCATCGGGGATGGTGGGGCACTTTGCATCGCGGGAGCCGCCAAGCGCCCAGGTCTGCAGCAAAGAGGCAGCCTCCTCCTTCTCGCCCACTCCTCTCTCCTCTGAAGCACGCCCCGCCCAACATAAGCGTGCTCAAGAAGACATGATTGGCTGCTTCCAAATCAGGAGGCGGGAGAATTAGTGCCTCTTTTCCATCTGAACTTCTTTGCCTTTTAACTCTTTATTAACTTTTAGAAGGCGAAAAATTCCTTATGGAAAAGAGGCCCCGAGTTCTCTCGCCTCCTGCTTTGTTTAACACTAAGCAGACACCAAGCCACTGTGAGCTGGAATCTGGTAGCAACTATCTTGGCTTTAATTATTTTTAAAAAAATATTTAAATTTCTTTCTTTTTCCTGAGGAGACTGGTGAGGCTCCGCCTCCCTTGCCTCTAGTGACTGCACGTCCCTGGCTTACCGTTCCAATTCTACTCTTCTTCTTGTAGTTCTTTTCTAGATTTTAATCCCCCTCTTTAGTTTAATATATTCTTATAACTACTTTTCCTGATTTAATAAATTTGGATGTACCAACAACTCCAGGGTAGTGAGCCAAGCAGGGGTGGGTTCTGGATCCCGTCGCAACTAGTACACTGCGACAGGGCCGGACATCCACCTCGAGCTCGTGTGCTGTGCACGCGTGCATACGCAACCGCCCTGGGACACAAACAGCTGCTCAGCAAGGTTGCGCAGGCGCCGTACACTGTGTGCACAGGCGCAATTGACCCGTTTCCCTCAAAAAGAGGTAAGGAACGTGGGTGGGCAAGTGGGCCCATCAAAACACTGTTCCGGTACAGTGGCCGCTGCTCCCAGCTGCCACTGGTACGCCCGTACCGGGCTGTACTTCCCCAAACCCACCACTGGAGCCAAGCCGGGATTTTTATATAATTCTGTTTAACTTTAATCCAAACCTCAAGAAGGGCTCATGTAACATAGTGCCTTTGGAAGTACTGGTGAGCCCTGTGTCTACCATCCCACAAGAATGCATGCCATCCTATTTGCATATCATACCCTTCCAGTGTTATAGCTTCCTATTCTTTAAGTTTATCCACTCTCTCACCCATGTAAGTTCAGCAGCTTGATAATATTGTTGGAAGAAATGTCCTTCTGGGTTCAGTTCCAGTGGGGAAAAAGACACTGGAAATGTGGAGGCTGCTTGGAAAAATGGTTTAATGGTGGATAGGACCATATGGCTTGAGGTCCTAGGCAAAAAGGGGATTGCATGCTTCGAAGATGTTGAGTGAAGAAAAAGAAGTGAAGGGGCTTGTTGAGAGTTCCTGAGTTTTTTATATCCTCTGTGGGCCGCACCTCTCTGTTTCCTGTTCCTCTGTAAGAAATGTATTCTGATTGGTTGTCAAGACTCCCAGGGGCAGGGGGTTTCTAGCAAAGGGGTGGGTTTTAACTTCCTACAATCTCTTTCCCAATCTGGCCCCTCCTCTTTCTTTGGATTCTTCTAGTAATTTTAATTTAATTCTGGGTCTCTCTCCTTGCCAAATAAATTTGGATATTGTTTTGTTCAAATTCTCAAAAAAATCATTCTCTAATTTATAGGTATATTTTGAAATAGGAAGAGTATTGATATTCATCTTTATTGCTGCAACTCTCTCTCCCCATGAGAAAGAGTTGCAAGTTCTTCCATCTCTCCAGTTCTGTCTTAATTTGGTCAATTAGTTTATTGTAGTTATCTTATTGTTATACATCTTGCCATTAGCAGTATTCCTAGGTATTTCACTTTCTTTGCTATCTGGATGTTTATTCTCACGGTCAAATCATCTTTATGTACTTCAGACATATTTTTAATTATCATTTTGGTTTTTTCCTTATTCACTCTCAATCCAGCTTCCACAACTTCTGAAGGCAAGCTGGTCCATTGGTAGATTGCTTTCACTATCAGAAAATTTATCCTTATTTCTAGGTTGAATCTCTCCTTGACCAGTTTCCAATTTAGGATTGCATTAGGATTGCATTGGCTTTTTTGGCTGCCGCCACACACTGTTGGCTCATATTTAATTGGTTGTCTACTAAGACTCCAAGATCCCTCCCACAGTTACTGCTATTATGCCTGGTTTCACCCAGTTGATATGTGTACTTTTGGTTTTTCTTGCCCAAGTGTAAGTTTTCTCTACAATGAATTGAATTAGGCTTCTCCTAATGGTTTCATCTACCTTGGAAGAATTTTATGACCTCCACATCATAGAAAAAGGTATTGAATAAACAAATCAAAGGACCATCTTCTGAAAATATCTCAGAAAAAGGATTGACTATACAACAGAAGCAGAGGTGGTATTCAGCAGTTATGGCCAGTTCTGGAGAACCAGTAGCAGAAATTTTGAGGAGTTCGGAGAACTGGTAAATGCCACTTCTGACTGGCCCCACCCCCATCTATTCTTTGATTCCAGAGTCCCAGCTGATCAGGAGGGAAGGGGACTTTGCACTATCCTTCCCCTGAAACGCCCACCAAGCCATGCCCACCGAACCAGTAGCAAAAAAATTTGAATCCCATCACTGAACAGAACTCAGTCCAGAGAAATAAGAATATTAAGAATTCAGCAAGTCAACAGGGTGCTTCCCATTTTGTTTGTTCTTTATGAATGATGCAAGACTTTTAGATGAACAGCAAAAATTTAATGTAATTAACAAAATCACTTAAATTATTTAGCATTCTTAGTCAGCTTTTCATAGAACAACTCAGCATTTAATTGTTCTTCTAGTCTTTCTCAGTTTTTCCTTGACTTTTAAAATATTAGATCTGTAAACTCCTATTCACTGATTACACCAAAACCTAATTTTCAATGAAATTCTTCAATCAAAATGGCCAAGGTCATTTTAGATTCATATTGAAGTAGAAATTAATTTCATACATAAAAAACTGGACTTAAGACATATGTTCCCCCTTCAAAGAGTACTGGAGAGTGGCTTGCACCACTTAATACAAAAATTTGTATTAGCCAATAGCTCTTTGAGAACCATTAATATCAGCAATCATCTCCATTCTACCAAGAAATACAAGCTAAAAAGAAATCATTAAAGTAGAATAAATTTGAAGTTATTATCTGGAAATAATAATATTACAGCTTTTTATTAAAAATGAATGAGGTAATTTTATTTAGATTTCACTCATAAATTGGCTGTCAGGATTCTGATGGATGCCCTAATTAAATCATGAGCCTTGAACATCAAGGGTGTGTCAAATAATAATCACATTCTCCAATGAAGCACTTTCGCAGGATGTAGAGAACACAACACGCCCCTCCAGCTTTTGCAGGTAACCTGGGAAACAGCCTTGAGAAAGATATGCATGGAATGTGTTGTGGCTGCCATGCTGCTCCATCATCCCCCTCCCCCCAACTGCCTATGGCAACTCGAGAGCAGGCCAGGGATACTTTGCAAGTTGACATTGGCTATATTGTATTATACTGTACTACTGAGCAATCCTGTCTTCCTGGGGAATTCCTTCCAAGATATATTTGAAAATTGAAACAGTTCTATTGGACCACATAACATAAATACATCAGCATTATGGTTGAATAATCCCATTGTTGACCTCAGTATCATAGAATCACTTCGAAAATGGAATGAGTTCAATTAGACAGGTATTCAGATCCAAATCACTTTAGTTACCCAAGCAATTTTCTTTCTCTAGGGTTTAGCTAACCCTGGACCTGCCCAGATGGTTTTGGAGCCCTCCGACTGGGTTATAAAACAATAAACTACAGGGCAAGTCAAAACTATTCTCATGGCACTGAATGTCAATTATGGGTTTGACACAGAAAGACAGACAAATATACATTCTAGAATTTCACATGGAATATGTATAGTCACGGATATATGAAAACGCTTTAACATACCATATCTGAAAACGTTTATAGCTCTTACTTATATTTTCTGTTTAATTCCAAGTCATTTTAATGCTGCAATTTATATATTGCACGAATCCTCTTACCCTGTGGATATGCTATTATTTCACAACAGTGAGATGATTAATAGCATGGGTTTAGGCTCTACAGGCAATTTTGTTATTTTCCAGAGGCAACCTTTGGAAATTAAATTTACTCAAAAACTGTTGGACATATATGACCATGTTGCTTCACTGTTTTATTTATTATATTTATATAATATGATATATTTGTCCCTTCCTTCTTGGCCCATCAATGCCTAAGATCCTAAGGCAACTATTAATCATTAAATCTTCCTAGTAAGACAGGCCATTTTTTTTCCCATTTGTTGTGGGGAAACAGGTGAATTGTAGATTGAAATAAAAATTCCCCACTTGCTAATGCTAAGTATCAGTAAGATTTAACCCTTGAGAATTGTTTTTTACATAGTTGTAGGCTTTGATGGTAGAAAATAAAGAACTACAATGGGTGTCAGGGTTCCAAATAGCATCCAAAATTAAATCAGAGTCCGAGCCAATGATTCCTCAAAGTTCCAATTTATTAAGAGAGCCATGTTGGCATATCTGGGAAAACCCAAATCTGAAGGCTTCCTGGTTTTCCTACCCAGTTGAAAGTTCAAGATCTTGCCCCCACTCCCACAAGTCCATCACATTGTTCAATCTTTCAATGCCATGCTGGCAGCTTCCACCCATCCAGTTCCAGTCAGGTGCAGGGGTGCAGAGACAAAGGATGACCATGACTTTCTAGAAATAATTTTGTTATGCCTACATTTCATCTAATTCTGTACAATCCCCCCTCTCATTTTCCCATAATAGAAAATGCATAGTAGAATAAAAGAAAGTGTGGCAGGCCTGAAGTCCTCCCTCACCCCCCCAAAAAAAAGATGGTGGGCAGGCCTGAACAATGGGCATATTTGTATGTCCTAGTAAGCCATCCCCTTTCCTCTGGTGAAGGCAGCACTCTTTTGTTTCCAAAGAATTTTTTATTTTTATTCTCTTACATACCATTTTAAGTATACATTCACATAATTGTTATTCTTCTTTACATTGATCATTCTTATGCATTTATTATTTTATTTAATAGGTTATAATATACAGTTTGTATTGCTTTATTTACCATCCCTTCCTCCTATTGTAATACCATCTTGTTTTCCCTTTCTTTTCTCCCTCCCTCCCTTCTCTACTTCCTTCCCTCCTCCTCTCCTTCCCCTTCCTTCTTCCCTTACCTTTCTCCTACTCCTACTCCTTCTCTTCCCCTTCCTACCCCCTCTCCTTCTCTTTTTCTCCCTTTCTCTCTTATTTCCTCCATCTTTCTTTCATTATTTCCTCCTCTCTCCCTTTCTTTTTCTATTATTGTTGGTGTATATTTCAAAACTCCTTTGGGATGGTATTTCTGCCAACCCAGATACAATTTAATATCATTTCTTATTCCCTTATCTTCGCTAGTCTACCCTAGTTATGTCCCCTCCTTTATATGTCGCTCTTGAATATATATATTTAATATTTTCTTTTCTGTTTTCCCTTTCTTCCCCCCTTTTCTATTTAATAGTACGTCGTCTGGGTACTTTATTTTCTCCCTACTTTCTTTTCTGGCTTGCTTCCTCTAGCCAATCATAAAATCTTCCCCATGTCTTGAAGTACTCTGATTCCTATTTATCCTTTATTTTCATTGTCAACCTATTCATCTCTGCACAATCTAATATCTTTTTTATTATCTCTTCGTCTGTTGGTAGCTTATTTAATTTCCAATTTTGGGCAAATACAATTTTCGCTGCTGTAGTTACATGTATAATCAAATAAGTATCCTCTTTCTTGAATTTCTCTGGGATAATACCTAATAGAAATATCTTGGGTCTAAATTCTATTTCTTGTAACATTTTCTTTAACCATACTCTTATTTTGGTCTAATATTTCCTTGCTTCTGCGCATGTCCACCACATATGATAGTAGGTTGCTTGTTGACATTTCCAACATTTCACTGACTTGTCTTTAAACATCTTTGCTAATTTTCTCAGTGACATATGCCATCTGTAAAACATTTCATATAAGTTTTCTTTGTAAGCTGTTGACATGGTTAATTTATAATTTTTTTCCCATAGTTGTTGCCACTTTTCTAGTTCAATCATGTGGCCAAAATTCTTTGCCCAAGTTAACATTGTATCTTTAACCACTTTTACTTCTAGCATAGTTCTTAATAGGTAGCCATATACGTAGTTTCTTGATTATTCTTTCAACTCTATTTTAGTGTCTTCCATATTGCCTGATCAGGCCTTCTGATAAGTGAAAAGAAGAATTAATACAGATTTCATTTTGATAAGGACTAACCAATTGAGTACTTTCCAAATCAATACAAAAACTAGGTTGCAATTACTCTTCTATATTCACAGTTTTCAGTTATCCAAGATTCACTGCAGTGTGCATAATTGAAAGAAGTATACACAGAATTGTGTCCATCAGGGAAGGCACATACAAAACAGCAGTATTTTTTTATAATGTGTATATAGCAAAATGTATATTTAGAGAAACATCGGTCATAAATATGTATGTTCAGAAAAATGAGCAGAAAATTGCATGTAAATTTTTATGTGGAGATTTTTTTATTGGAAGTCACAAGCTAATATGCAATTCACTTGGAATGAAGAACATGGGAAAAATAAGAAACAGAGAGAAATTGAAACTGACAAATTATTCCCTCCTTTTTACACTTCACCATACAAAACTAGTTTTACTTGACTATTTATGGCTCTATGAAGAGCAGAATATTTTCTTTCTCAAGAATTAGAAAAAGCATTGGTTTAAATTAATGCCCACCTTTTGTACAAACACAATTTTTAATAAATTTATTAAACAAATTTAATAAAAAGAGAAAGCAATGTCTGTAACCAGTTATCCAGATGGGTTTGATTAAAAGGAACAACTTTATAGAGATGCTTAATTGAGCCCAAAATGTATTGTTCAGTGAGATATTTGTTAAGTGAATTTTATATGACCTTTCTTGCCACAGTTGTTAAGTGAATCATTGCAGTTGGTAAGTTAGTAACTGTGGATGACACAGCAACAGTCATAAGTACAAACCAGTTGCCAAGCATCTGAACTTTGATCACATAATCATGGCCATAACTGTGAAAAACAATGATATTTTTCAGTGCTGTTGTAACTTTGAGCAGTCATTAGGCAAAGTGTTGTAAGTTGAGGACTACCTGTAAATCCTATGCATAAAAGTGCTATTTCATGGAATAGGGCTTATTCTCAGAATAACACAAAGAAGGTCATTCCCTTATTTTTCATTTTATTTATCTTCACTTGCTTTGTTTTAGCAGTGAGAATGCATTAGCCTTCCTCTCACAGAAGGCTACTACATGTTGCCAATATTCATAAATAGCATTAGCAAGTGTGTATTTTTCCCACCATATGCCCTTCATCAGCCTGTTATTGGAAATCTAGAACATATCAAGTAAATGATAGTAAATCTAGTAAAATGAACAGATGTGCACTGGTTCTTGTGGGGAGGCATGGTTGTTAGTAATTAGATTTACACTGATTAATATCAAGGGGATATTATAAAAAAGGTCATCTAACTTTTCTCATCTTCAAGTATTTGGTGCAATAAAACAAGGCATCTTTGTTCTAATTAATTCACAATGCCTCAATTTTAAAAATGCATCCATGTTTTGGTATTCAAGACAACTTAATGCATATTTAGGAAGATAAGTTGATACAACACGAGTCATTGCAATGCAAGGTGATTTTTTTTTCAATTAATACCCTGCATGGAGGAGAGAAACAAAAAAGAAGAGAGGAAAAAACAGTTAAACATTTGCTGATAGTTCTTTGCTTAGTATAGAATTGTTCTGTATAAATTGGAATGTTTTTAGACCATCTTTCATTCTTGGTTTCTCATTCATTCATTACAATTTACTTGGATTTATACAGTTTTAATGAGCAAAAAACAGAAGCCTAAACAATATTGCACTTAAAATTAGATTGAAGCTTTAGCAGTCTACTGATCATCTGGACAGCCATGGTACAAGCCAGATAATGCAGGGGAAAATGGTTTTGAAGAGTTTTTCCCCCCTATTAAAATATCAAGTAGTATGTGCACTATCCCCCCTATTAAAATATCAAGTAGTATGTGCACTGTCCCCCCTATTAAAATATCAAGTAGTATGTCCACTGTTACAAATGGTAAAGTAACATTATAGGTTTTTCATGAAGACGTTCCCTGAATATCATTGGAATTTTTCCATTGATTTTAGCAAAGTGAAAGAATTATTTTAATTTCATACTGCAGAGCAGTGGTCGTTCCTGCCAAACCGGTAGTGGTTTGGCGGCCTGGGTTGCTGGAAGTGGCAGCAACCCAGGCATGCTACGCCCCTGAACCAGTTCTCCAGGCGGTGCCATAGGTGCTACAATTTTGTTCTTTGCTTTTGTGCATATGCAGAGCAATTTTTATTGCACTGCACATGCACATGCAGCATGCATCAACTGCGACGCAGCCACAAGCACACCGGCAGTAGCGACTGCCCGAACCCACCCCTGCTTCAGAGAGGAGCTTCCACAGTACCAAATATTGTGCTAAATGAATAAGCAATCAGAAGTAAAGGAAAACAAAATTCTAGCTTGTTTATTCCCTATAGCCAGGATGGTGAACCTGTGGCACGTGTGCCCAAAGGGGCATGTGGAGCCATGTCACCTGGCATGTGCGGCGTCTGCCGTTCCTCTTTCAGGTTTCTAGCGTGACAATCAGCTGGCTTTCGTGAGTGCAGCAGTGCCGGAAAATATAAGAGTTGGTCTTCCATTTTCTAGCATGCTCATGCATCCACTCTGGCCAGCTAATCGTTGCTGCTGAAAAGATTTGCCATCACTGCCTTACAGAATGTACATTAAAAAAATATATCCATAAATTGCTATGTTGCCTAAAACATAAATGTTGCCTAAGATAAATTCCAAAGCAAATGTGGGGGTTCCTTCTGTATAAAAATGTTCCCCATCTCAATAAATAATAAACAAACAAACAAATTTTCAACCACAAAAATATAGACCAAGAGTGACAATACTGAAGGCAATGTAAACAAGCAACTGCTTCTTTGGGTAGCTTTACCATTATTTTTTGGGTGCCTTCAACACCTGGCGATTGCCTGGACAATTCCCTGTAGTTTTTTTGGGCAAGGTTTTTCAAAAGGCGTTTGCCATTGCCTCCTTCCAAGGGTTGAGAGGGAGAGACTGGCACAAGGTGGCTTTGTGCCTAAGGTAAGACTAGAACTCCTATTTCTAGTTGGATGCTATAACTGCTACACCAAATTGGCTCTCATTCCCATTGCTGGGAAGGTTCAGTTAAGTTGTAACCTGCCGAAGGAACCTGGTAGCACATTTACATTTATAATACTGATGTAAATTCATCCTCTGAACAATATCCAAAATAAATATACAGACACATTCTACTCTTCCTTTAAAAATCCCAGTTCAATATTAGGTCTATTTGTAAGTATATTCTTGGTTCTACAGTTTGTATAACAGGCTAAAGAGGGACAGGAAATGAGTTCTTAATTGGATCTGATCCATCCTCTAGTATTAATGAGCCACAGGCCAGAAGTGTCCAACCTTGGCACCTTTAAGATATACGGACTTCCCCTGCTGGCTGTGAAATTCTCAGAGGAGGTCCTTAAGTCTTAAAGTTGTCAAAGTTGGATACCTTGCTATAAGCCCTCACACGTTACAACTATAGGAGAAACCCACTTGGGGTGTTTAAGAAATTATATACTGGCATTGGGAAAAAGAATCTCAACTGGAATCTGATTTTTTTTTAATAACGAAGAATTTAAAAATTGCCCAGGGCTGTATGCGCTCTCCGTTACTCTTTTATCTCTATACCAATGACTCCATATCAAAGGATCCCTCAGTTAAAGTTTGCAGATGATACAACAGTTATTGGTCTCATTTGAGATGACAATGAATCTGCATAAAGATGGAAAGTTGAACAACTGGCCCTGTGATGTGGCCAGAACATGCTCAAAACTGTAGAGATGGTAGTAGATTTTGGGATAAACCCTCCTATTCTACCACCTCTCGCAATACTAGACAATGCAGAATCAACAGTAGAAACCTTCACATTTCTGGGCTCTATAATCTCTCAGGACTTGAAATGGACACCTAATTTGAAAAATGTCATCAAAAAAGCACAACAAAGACTGTTCTTCTTGCGCCAACTCAGAAAGCTCAGATTGCCCAAGGAGCTGCTGATACAGTTCCACAGAGGAATTATTGAATCTGCAATTTGTACCTCTATAATTGTCTGGTTTGGCTCAGTAACCAAACAGGACAAAGACTTCAACAGATAATTAGGACTGCAGGAAAAAGAAAAAAAAATCAATTGCAGCTTGCTTTCCATTGAGGACCTAAATATTGCACAAGCCAAAAATATCTACAGACTTCTCACATCCCGGACATAAACTGTTTCATCTTATTTCCTCAAGACTATTGGGCAATGCATGCCAAAACAACTAGACACAAGGACAGTCCCTAACCCTCCGGCCATCCTTCTGCTAAACAACTAATTCCCACAACATTATCTTATGCCCTGGGATGTCAAACCACAAAGTAGGGCTGTAATACTATTATCCTTCTCATCTTTCCTATTACTGGTTCCTTTAGCATTGTATGACTGTTTGTATCTTATGGTTTATGTTGATTGCTTTTATTTAGTATCCTATGACTATCTCTGACTGTTGACTCTTATGATTATTATTTCATGATCATGATGTATGTATCACTTGTTGCTTGTACGTATACTGAGAGCTTATTTACTTGAGACAAATTCCTTATATGTCTAAATGGCCAATAAAGAATTCTATTCTATTCCATTCCATTCCATTCCATTCCAATTATTCCAAATTTCCACTGTTACTTATATGATTCCAACAATATAATCCTGGATTGTTGAAAACAACTTGTAAGGTAATAGAGGAAATGTGGAACAGCCAAATTGGCATAGGCTTTTTACATACTGGTCCTAAATTTTCAGTTAAAATTTTAAAAATGCATACACTCCTGTAGAATTCATGTACAGTATCTACTTTAAGCTAGCCAGCTGATTTGTGTAGATAATGTAGCTCAGGGCTCACCAAAGAAAACCCGGATTTCCGTTACATCCAGTGGTGGGATTCAAAAATTTTTACTACCGGTTCTGTGGCCGTACCTTGGTAGGCGTGGTCTGGCTTGGTGGATATGGCTTGGTGGGCATGGCGGGGGAAGGATACTGCAAAATCTCCATTCCCTCCCCATTCCAGGAGAAGGTTATTGCATTTCCTCCCGATCAGCTGGGACTCGGGAGGCAGAGAATAGATGGGGGCAGGGCGAGTCAGAGGTGGCATTTGCCAGTTCTCTGAACTACTCAAAATTTTGCTACCGGTTCTCCAGAACTTGTAGCGGAAACTTTGAGTAGTTCAGAGAACTACTGGTCAGAACCTGCTGAATATCATCTCTGATTACATCACATTGAAAGGTTAACAAGTAAAGGTATCCTGCTGATGGTACAGCTTATTTAAAGCATAGACACATAGCTTGCCTTGGCTTTTTTGGCAGCTGCAGCACACTGCTAGCTGATACTTGGTTTCTTGCTAGGACTCCTAGATCCTCTCAGTTATTACTATTCAACTAAATATCTATTTTGCCTTTTTAAGAGTCCCAATTTTTCCACAACTATCCTCCCAATAGGTCATACATTTTGGCTCTACTCACTGCAAACAGGATTATGTGGTTTACATGCAGCTGCCCGAGGTTTCTGGACACAACTTGCTAAAAAATGGCAGTTCCATTATGAAAGTTTGAGAACAATGATCTATTGATTATTTGCCACTGAAGAATCCTGTTTATGTTTATCTTGTGAATGTTTTCTTCATAAACATGTTAGCATCACTTGGTGATATATTTCTCTTTGGTTAAATTTGGATGCAATCTACATAATTAGTGAAACTTTTTGCAGTGTGATCTTCTTCAGATTGCTTATAATCATGAACAGAAATAATTAGAATTGTAGTTCAAAATATCTGCAGGGTATCAGTTTTTTGAAGGATGAAAATAAGTAATAAATGGGGATGGTATCACAAATGAGTTTAAGAATAATGAATGTATTAACAAGACTTTGTAGTGATGCACATTAACAGAAATCTTGTTAACAGATTGGATGCCCAGTATTTGGTGAGGTTCATTTTGAATTTCTGTTCTATTCTTTTCTTTACTATTCTGTTGTGACACTGAATTTTCCAGTAAGTGACAAATGGAAAAGCCATTAGAAAGAGGCGATTGTTTACTTCATCGTATTCAAAAAGATCTGCATTTTCCCTTTTGATTTTCTTTATCTTTTCAACCTTTTTGCCTAAATATGAACCTGCATTTAATGTGTTTCATTGAATTATTATACATAAATAGCTCCTAAACTACTCTCGGCTTTACATATGAATTATGTGCTGATTGTTCAGGGATGTATTGTCAGGCATTCAAGAAGACAAATGTAACATAATGCTTTTTTGGTTTTGTTTTGTTTTATTTTATATCAACATGATGACTACTTCTCAAAGAAAATGTTTATGAATTGTGAGGGTAAAAGTATGCCTCTCTATACTATTGTGACTTGATAAAGATAGAGTTCCTCATCTGATGTAAAATAATCTAGCTATACAAATAGTCCTGCCAAATATTTCAAAAGGGGGTATATTTAATGGAAAACACCTTGATTTTTTTAAAAAACACAATTATGTGCAAAACGTAAGTTATTTCATTTTCCAAACTGTATAATAATTAAATGTGAATCCAATCAATCAGAATAGAGCTGGAGGGGGGGGGGGGGGACCTTCGAGGTCTTCTAGTCCAGCCCTCTGTTCAAGCAGGACACTCTACACCATTTTAGGCAAGTGGCTGTCCAGCCTCTTAAAAACCTTTAACGATGGAGCACCCACAACTTCTGATGGCAAACTGTTCCACTGATTAATTGTCCTCACTCATAGGAAATGTCTCCTTAATTCCAGGTTGCTTCTCTCCTTGATTAGCTTCCATCCATTGTTTCTTGTCTTGCCTTCTGGTGCTTTGAAAAATAAGTTGGCCCCCTCTTCTTTGTGGCAGCCCTTCAAATACTGGAATACTGCTATCATGCCCCCCCCCCCCAGTACTTCTTTTCTCTAGACTGTCCATAACCAAGCCCTACAAACTGTTCTTCATATGTTTTAGCCTTCAGGCTTTAATCATCTTAGTTGCCCTTTTCCCAAAGTCTCAACTTCTTTTTGGTAATGTAGTGATTAAAACTGGATGCATTATTCCAGGTGTGGCCTTACTAAGGATTTATAAAGTGGTACTAATACTTCACGTGATTATGGGTGACAACTATAACAATTGCCTTGAATAATTTATACATTTATTTTCTGCACTTTTCAATGCAAATTTAAAAAAAAGTCCTGTGGAACCTTGGCACCATAAACATTACATTAAAAGTGAATAGTTTTATGGCATTAAATTTAAAATTAGTTTGATATTGTTTTGTTAGGAAGAGGT
Source organism: Thamnophis sirtalis (assembly GCF_051295495.1). Lineage (NCBI taxonomy): Eukaryota > Metazoa > Chordata > Lepidosauria > Squamata > Natricidae > Thamnophis > Thamnophis sirtalis. The sequence continues at coordinate 26,797,400 of NW_028261395.1, forward strand.
AACAAAAACTTCTTGTACATAGGGTGTTGGACCCTTTTATGGCACAGAAACCTGGATATCCCAGACAATTACTGTGAATAATGAGAATAAAATTGAAAATATTTCTTTTAGCATGAAAACCTTTAATACATCTTCTGTGGTAATTAGATAAATGGAGGACTATTGCACTTTTCAAGAGAGTCTAGTGGTTTGTTTATTATTTGTTGGCCTTTTTGCAGAAGAATACTGAGGTAAAGTTTACCTCACAAAGACAACTTTTTTCTAATTCTAACTTTTGTTGACCACTGCTTTTGCTTGGCTTTGGATTCTTTCTGCTTGTCACTTCACCATTACTAACCACCCACTATTTCTTGGGTGCAGGAATGGGCAACGTTGTCTCCCACCCAGATGTGCTTCAAAAGTACAGCTTTCTACCCCGAGCAGACTTAAACCATTCTAATTGGTTGGTTTGCTGCACTGAGGGCCTCCGATGGCTCTGCAGTTAAAGAGACTGGACTTGATAGCCCAGGTTTGAGACCTGAATGTCGTACAACAAGATGAGCTCCTGTTCCTGCCCCAGCTCCTGCTCATCTAGCAGTTTGAAAGCATGCAAATCAGGGGTGAAATCCAGCAGGTTCTGAGAGGTTCTGGAGAACCGGTAGCAAAATTTTTGAGTAGTTCAGAGAACCAGCAAATGCCACCTCTGGCTGGCCCCAGAGTGGGGTGAGAATGGAGATTTTGCAGTATCATTCCCCTGCCATGCCCACCAAGCCACGCCCAGCAAGTCACACCACACCTACCAAGCAATGCCCACAGAACCGGAAGTTAAAAAAAATGAATTTCACCACTGATGCAAATGTGAGTAGATTAATAAGTACCACTTTGATGGAAAAGTAACAACATTCTGTATGCCTTTGGCATATAGCCATTCTGGCTTCAGCATGGGTACATCCATACAAAATGTCTTAACACAATACTGGCTTCTTCAGCTAAGAAATGGGGAAGCGCCCCATATCCTAGAGTCAGGTATGACTGGACAGGGAAACCTTTATGTTTACTTTTACCTGCTGCACTTCATTCCAATGTAGTGTCCTTCCCCACTGCCACTGGCTACGCCACACAGTATGTCACCTCCCCTGTAGTGTCTGATTTGTAGTCCATAAAGACCACAGAGACAAGTGAAATCTCCTGGGCCTGTGACGACAAGCAGAGCTCTCTATGGGGGCATGCCAGCTGTTGCTGCAGCCCATCTCCACCACACATGCGCACATGCCTCCCACTGGCCAGCTGGTCTTTGGGTCTCTGTCACGCATGTGCGGGGGTGGAGTGTATGTAGGGGCTGCACACATGTAATGCGTGGGAGGCAGGACACATGCGTGGGGGTGCTCACATTGCATTTTGGGGCCTAGCGCAGTGCCCCCACAGTCCATTTTGGCTTCCAGGTTGATGCAGAAGGCCTTCCAGGCCCAAAATGGGGCATGGCCCCCCTGGGCCATTTTGGGCCTGAAAAGCCTTTTGCACCAACCTGGAAGCCAAGAATGGGTGAGGAGGGGTGGGGCACATGCACAGGGGGCAAGGGGCGTGGGGGGGGTCACGTGCATGCATTAGTTGTTCTACACACATATACAGTGGTGGGGTTCACCCAGGGGTGCATGCACATTGCATTATGGGTACAGGCACATGCATGTGCACATATGCATCGCACATGCGTGCACACATCCGCTTTCGGCATGCGATGACAAAAAAGTTAGCCATCACTGTCATAGGCACAACTTCTACTTCTCCTGCTCAGGCATTTCCATTCCCCCCTTTTGATTTTCTTTTTGTTCCAGGCAAGATTGGGTGACACTTGCTCTTCCTTCTTTCTCATCCTATTGCACTGCACTGGCTCCATTTTTTGGATTTTCTAAAAATATTTTTAACTATTAAAACTTTTTATCCCTGTATTCAATGTTTCCCTTCCCCTTTTACTTATTTTTAAAAGTTTTACTTTGCAGTAGAAGGATGTTTGACTAAAGATGTATAGTTTTAACTTACGTTACTCCTTTGCTTCTGCCAACTAAGCCATCAGTTCTTAATGAACCTAATGGAATGGAAGAATAATGGGCTCCCTTTGCTTTAATAGTGGTAGAACCGAAACAGCATTGATGAAAAGTAGGTGGGAAGATTTGCATTATTCTCAAAACAACAACAACAAAAAAAGATACTTGGGAAAGACATGGGAAGAAAGCAAAGAGCAGGGATTAGAAATGATATAACAATCTCTATAAATAGAAGGCAAGCACTGATAGACCCTGCTACCGTGACCCGACAAAAGCATGCATGACAAAAGCGCGCCGACAAAAGCACGACATCATCAACGCGCCGACAACAGCGTGTCGACAACAGCGCATCGACAGAAGGGCAATTTACAACAGCGCGTCGACAGAAGGGTGATTTAAGTTAAGTTAAGGGTTAGGTTTAGGGTTAGGTTTAGGTTTAGGTTTAGGGTTAGGGTTAGGTTTTGGGTTAGGGTTAGGTTAGGGTTAGCGTTAGGTTTAGGGTTAGGGTTAGGGTTAGGGTTAGGGTTAGGTTAGGTTTAAGTTTATAGCGCACCGACAAAAACACGACATCATCAACGCGCCGACAACAGCGCGTCGACAACAGCGCGTCGACAGAAGGGTGATTTACAACAGCACGTCGACAGAAGGGCGATTTAAGTTAAGGTAAGGGTTAGGTTTAGGGTTAGGGTTAGGTTTAGGTTTAGGTTTAGGGTTAGGGTTAGGTTTTGGGTTAGGTTTAGGGTTAGGGTTAGCGTTACGTTTAGGGTTAGGGTTAGCATTAGGTTTAGGGTTAGGGTTAGCGTTAGGTTTAGGGTTAGGGTTAGGGTTAGGTTAGGTTTAAGTTTATAGCGCCCTTCTGTCGGCACGCTGTTGTCGGCGCTATTCAGCGCTCATTCGTCGGCGCGGTTCAGAACTCGCGGTTTTGTCATAGTGGTTTAGTCGGGCACGCTTTTGTCGGTCGCCCTTTTGTCAGTGAACCCCCTGCTACAGTCAGCAAAACCGCCCTTCTCTGTGTGAATGAGAAAGACGGTAAGTAGGGAATGACCAGTTTGAGCCTGCAGTGGCTATGGTAGAGCACATCAGCATACTTCCTTTTCAGAGGTGGTATTCAGCTGATTCGGACTGGTTCACCTGAACCGGTAGGATAAATCGCGGGTGGGGCTGCCCCCGCCTTGGCTCTACGCTGTCCTATTTAGGCATGTTTTTGAGGCCAGGTGCATGTGAGGAAGGCATGCATGTGAGCAAAGCACATGCACAGAAGGCTGGGCACATACATGGAAGGGGTGCATGCACCTGCGAAGCAAGCGAGCGTGCACGGGCGAACCGGTGGTAACAAAATGTGAAACCCACTGCTGTATCCTGTTGATAAGCTACTGAATTTCAGAATTTTAGACTGAAATTGTTTAAATTAGCTTTAAAACAACAACTAAGGAAGAGCATGAGGGAGGAGGAGGTTAGGCTACTGTGTAGAAGTGGGCTTTCAGACTTACAGAGATTTCTGAAAACATTTATCTATATATTTATACTTTATGGGAGATCAGAGCAACTCACATCAGTAGCTCTGATCACTAGCTCAGCCAGTCTCTAAATCTGAGCAACATGATAGCACTTTATGTTTCCAAATGGAACTTTGAAAGCAGTGAACATTCACTTTCATCTTTAAATAGAGACTGATCCTTTTCTGAACTCTAGTATCAAAGGACCATGGCTATATGCAGTTTCTTACTCATTATGAATAATATTAGAAGACATAAACAGAGAATCATGGGGCTGAAATGGACCTGGGAGGTGTTTAAGTCCAATGTTAAACATTATTAAAGATATTCCATATTTAGTTGAAATGTCAGATTTATATTACATTTCATAGCAGTCTTATTATTCTTGTTCACAAAATAATGTAATTATTGTCATGTTTTATTCTAAGGCAGTCAGACTCAGGCTTTCTACTCCTGGGATTAATTAAGACTGAAGTTTACCAAGTTCAGCCATTCATAAAATGTTGATAGATGTGAGTAGAATCAGCACAGAACATGTATCACTAGATTATAACATGGGCTTTTATTTAAACAGGAGTTGTTAACTTCTAGTGCTATTACTGCTTTAGTCTTTCAATCTCTACATAATTCCTTCAAAACAGTCTCAGGTCATTTCCTGCAGATTTTGTCACATCATCTGACATAGGGCAAACAGCACAGTGGTGAGATATCATCAAGTTAAAAAGCACTAGAGTGTGAACTGCTATCATATATGGCTATGTAATGGATTTATTTCAGTGAGCTTACTTCTGAATTAATGTCAGAGGATTGCAAGATTTGGAGAGAATTGATTCTACAAATATTTGCTTTAATTTCATGAGCTTGTTGACTATGTTACTTCTTTAAGCATGAGTACACATGTGAATATACACACATACATATACACACATACACACACTTACATCAAAACACACATTCAAAAGAGTTATCTGTATTCTAGCCAAACTTTTCCAATTTTGCTATCCCTAAATAACAAACTGCCGTTCCATATCATTCCTCATGTGGTAGGGCCAATGGTCAGTGATGACCTTAGTGAGAAATTGTTACCCCTTAGCTAATGCCACAAAGGACTTTCAGATTTATTACATACTAGTCAATAACCCGGCGCTGCATAGGTATTTATTTATAGGGGGGAAATGTCCAGACCAAACATAATTTCTAATGTATTTTCCCCCTTACCAGAGGGAGGCCCCTTGTGGAGTATGGTGAAGCCGTTACCAGGGCAACTCCACTGCGCTGTACAGTAGAAGCCAGTATGGCAGTACAGCACAACAGGCTGTATCTTAACAGAATACATACACCAAGGGGTGTTAGGGTATCTTACCCCCACAGTATTTTTCTCCAGAGAGTAAGTCATCTGTGTACCAAGTTTGGTTGAAATTGCTCAAGGCGTTAAAGAGTTATGCTGGAACATACACACACAGAGCTGGTTTTTTTTATATATAAAAGATTCTTTCTGCTATATTGATATTTGGACTGTTATTGTCATGTACATTGGGTGTTGTTATTTTAAAACTGTGTGGCAGAATTTTTAAATGTCTTGCTGACTTTAGATCGAATGCAGTGACATGTAGACTAAAAGTCAGTTCTGTGTCAAAAAGAAATGTGAAATAAGTTCAGCATACTAGTTTTAATACTCAGCCGCAGTTGCTAAAGTCTGGTATCCTGCATAAATCCAGAATAATGGGGGCTGCATTCTGCACACTAATTTGACAACAAGACAATAGAGACTCTGAGGATTTCTTTGAATAGGACTAGAATAAGTAGCTTTCTTAGTCATTAAGTTTACAAGGCTTTGCCAATCAATAGACAAGTCTGTTTGAAAACAAATGACTGTCTTTAAAAAACAAAATGGAAAGTTATCTAGGCAGTGTCTAAGACCATGATGGTGAACCTATGGGAGCCATTTCTGAGGGCACATGAGGCATTGCCCTGTCAGCTCCAGCGTACATGCATGGGCTGACCAGCTGATTTTTGGCCTTGATTTTTGGCCATTTTTCGCCCTCCGGGAGGCTTCCCTAAAGGGGAAGGGTGGAAAATGGACCTACCAGGCCCACCAGAAGTCGGAAAACAGGCCAGGGATTTCAGTTATGGGAGTGGGCATGAGAGCGCGCCCAATCACTTTTGGCACCCGAGGCGAAAAAGGTTCGCCATCACTGGTCTAAGTTAACTAGAAAATCATACACCAGATCATACACCAGCATGTTTATATGCAGATTTCTCTAATTTACTTCCCATGACCCTTTTATCAGCCCAGAATATTCTCTTTGGACTAGCAAAATTATTGGGATCCACACTCTCCTTGAAGTGTGTCATTTTTGGACACATTTATGCAGCTGGAAAACAAGTTCCAGTGTTTACCTTATATGTAAAACAGGGCTTCTGGTTATCTGAGTTCCCAGGTGACAATTGCCTCTTTTTTCCCCTCATTTCTTGTGGTTGTGGTTGATGCAATGTCTGAAACCCAGCTGAGCATATCTCCCATGACTGATGTCTTTCCCATAATCTAAACAAGGATGAGGATAGCCAACTGATGTTCGGAAACATCAGTTGGAGTTCTGGCCAATTGAAAGCACTTCTACCTAATTCTCTAGATTAGATCAAGAGCCTAGAAACAAGGTTGGCTTGAATTTTTCAATCTCCAAAAGAGTTTGATCCATCTTCTCAACTCATCTCCTCCTGCCCAATCAACACTTCAGTGTTGACTAGTCTTTACCCTTTCCATTCCTCGTCTATTGCCTAGTCTCTTGGAAATAGGTAACTTATCTTCTACTCCTCCCTGCTCTAAACTCACAGCATATGGTTGTTTTGATGTTAACTCCTTTTTATTACAACCCCTAAACTAATCACCGTCATCCTATCTACTGCGTCTATTTACATTGCCCTTTAAGCACTTTTGCTCACTCCCAGACTCTGCTTTCACCTGTAGTTGATCAGGTCAACTTCAAAAAAGTCTTGGGGGGAAACATGCCACTGCCTTCCTCCCACATCTTAGTCAAAGGATGAACTTTCATCCCAATTGAATGTCACCCTCCAATTCTCTTCACAGGTTGATTCACTCCAATGATTCTGGTGTCACTGTGAAAAATGAAGAAACAACCAAGTGTAGATTAATCTATTCATTCTCTGTAGGATGCAGAAACATTCTTGAAGGGAAGGCTGGCAGCATGACCCAGAGACTCTTTAGAACAAACCCCACATGGGAGTATGGAGGGGTAGATTGGACAATGTCTCAGACCTGATGCTTGAGGGCACGTCTGGATTTTTCAAAGCCTAATGAGCAGAAGCTTTTCATTGAGAAGTCCAATGGGTAGATTTTGACAATAGCTTTCTTAAACTACTGTATTTTTCACACTATAAGGTACATTAGAACATAAGTTGCACATTAGCTTCAGAGAAGGAAAACAAGAAAAACAAATCTGCCTCTGCCTCCCAGCATCCATCCAGTATTCATCTGGCTAGCATCCTTTCAGCAAACAGCCTGGTCAGCTTCAGCATGTTATTGGAGCTCCAGCATGTGGCTCACTGAGGCTCTGCTCTGTTGCGCCCACCATCGATCAACTGAGCTGAGCTGCTGCCACTGCCTGGGAATGCTGGAGCCTTCGCTGCCGAGCAGCTGATCAGCAATTGGATCGACCTCTCGGAATACCGCTGATCAGTTGCTCTAGACCGCCTATTGCTGCCAATCGCTGCCACTGCAATTTGCTGCAGTTGGCAGCGGCAAATGGTGGTGGCAATCCCCATTGCCTAGAACAGCTGATTGGTGGTATTCTGGGAGGCAGATCCAACCGCCAATCAGCTGCTCAGCAGCAAAGGCTCCAGCATTCCCCGGCGGCAGTGAACAGCAGCAGTTGTGATAGGCGGTGATAGGCCGCACCAATCCCCCTCCCATCTGTTGCAATACTCGCTCTATAAGATGCACAGACATTTCCACCCACTTTTGGCGGGGAGGGGGAAGTGTGTCTTATAGTGTAAAAAAATCAGTACCTTGATTAAAAGTGGCTCTAAAAGTGGCTCTAAAAGTGGATCAAAAAGGGCAGAAATTTAACTTTATCCAAAATTAAATGGGTAAGAATCAAGAATCTAGCATCCACAGAAACTAAACTCATCTCCAAAAATAGGATGGTATCATTCATAGAGTTTGGGATTACCTCTAATACACTTATTTTCAACTACTTCAAGAGTATTGAACTTTGTAAAGAAAGCTGAGGGACAGTCTTGGCTAAGAAAGTCTTACAGACTGCCTGGATATAACTAGCTCCCCTTCAATTAAAAAAAATAATCACATAATAGTTGTAGAGCTACACTGAGTAATCCTAGTTTGGTAAGAAAGTTGCATGCTCCAAGATGAAGACGGAATAGAACAGTACTCCCAAGTATTTGTAGGTGATACTTGCTCAATTGGAATCCCATAAATTTGCTTTTTTATGATACTGTCAAGCAAATGCTAGAACTTTGGTTTTCTGATAATTTATTAATAATCTTTCTTCTAAAATAAAAAGGCAATGCCCTTAGTGCCCTTTTTATTCTCTCCTAGGAAATGAAAATTGACATTATAACTATGTCACCTGCATATAAAATTGCTGAGATCACTCAAACTGCTCGGACTGACAGTAGGCGTGAATTATTGATTTATATAGTGATCAAAAAGTGAGGGGCTTTGTACACCGTACCTTATTCCTCTGTAAGTTGGAACAGCTTCAAAAAGATTCCCCTATGGGAAACATCTACTCCTCAGAGAGATGTTAGAACAGAGAGTCTGGATAAGAAGAAAAAGCATTTGTTAATGGTAGTCTCTCCCACAGTCTTTTCCTTGGAATTGCATCAAAAGCTGATTAAACATCAAGAAAAGGAGACACATGTTTTCTTGTATTGTTCTGTTTATAAAAACTTCCATCTTCTATTAAAAAAACTTTAAGTAACTACCTAGATAAATTATATTCATTTTGTATAACTCTCCTTTTCTGATTCAAACACAGACACACACATACACACCCAAACGATACACAGATTACTTGCTCTCTGGAAATAAATACTGTGGGGGGGGTAAAACACTCCTAACACCCCTTGGGTTGTGTGTTCTGTTAAGATCCTGTTGTGCCTTAAAAGGGCTTCTACCATACTATCTTAAAATGGCTTCTATTGTACTGCCTTAAAGTGGCGTCTACTGTACAGCGCTGTGGAGTGGCCATGGTAAAAGCTTCACAGTACTCCACAAGGGGGGTCCCTCTGGTAAAGGGGAAAATCCAACATTAGAAATTGCGACGATGTTCATGGAAGGAGGGTTGGGATAAATAAATACCCAGGCAGCGCTGGGTTATTGGCTAGTTGTAAATAAAGTGGTGAAGTGTATTTCTGGAACCATGATTTATAAGGAAAAAAATAACATCACTAGCAATACGAAAGTTGTTTCATGAGTTTGTCCAATTCTAATTCTGAATTTTAAATCTAATTATTTCTCTATTCATTTTGCTTAAGTGTTGCTTTTGTATTGTTTTCTTCTTACATTTGTGGTCTTGGACCAAAATAAACTGCATTGATCTATGCAGACTCAGGCAGGAGAGATATAATGTTTCACCTGAACTATCCCTTCCTTTGCACCTCTGAAATTGTCCTGATGTGGACTCCATTAAAAGCTGAAGAGAAAGAAGGGAAAACTTTTCTGTGTCAGCTTTTAAGACCTTGCTGTCTTATTAGTCTCTTGTGTCAGCTCTTAAGACCTTGCTGTCTTATTACTCTTTTGGGTCCTATTATAATCTCCTCTTTTTTTCCCCTGGAAATGTGTTGGAATAAGTGGCGGAGAAATTACTTTAAGTAAGAAAAAACTAGCAGGCATTAAGGCTTGGTATCTCTATGTGTATCTTGGTCATATGTGGATTTTTTTTACATGGTCCCTTGTATCCACTTGGAACAACCAGTCATCCAAACAACCTACCGTGTTTCCCCGAAAATAAGACAGGATCTTATTTTCTTTTGACCCCCAAAATAAGTACTTGGCCTTATTTTCAGGGAGGTCTTATTATTTTTGAGGTGCAGGAGGCAGCGAGCTTGGTCACCTCATGGCTGTTGCTGTGTTGCAATATTTTCAGGGGAGGGCTTATTTTAGCGCATGCACTCAATAGCCCGATTGGGCTTATTATCCAGGGAGGTCTTATTTTTGGGAAAACAGGGTAGGCAGTGTGTGACTGACACATGCAGAGCAAACTGGGCCACAGGATATGAATGTTTCCTGGTCTTTCAGTTGAAGAAGGCCTAGATCCTTCTACAGACTACACAGGACAACTTTTTTTGAAGCCACTGTTAGTCCAGTTCAGCTGAAGGGGTGCAGAAATGGCTAAAGTAGAGTAGTGGTAGAGTAACCCATCACCATCTGCAGACAGACAAGCTATAATTGAATAGTGACTTCGGTAGCTGCAACTTTCCCTTTTGATTTGGTCAGGACTACCCTGAAGGTCATGACCTAAAGTTTGAGAGCTGCTTTGGGGAAGGATGACCTAATTTGCTGAAGCAACTTCTGCTACTTGTTTTGAGGTTGAAGAACAAGTCACTTTAATTAGGACGATTAATTCAAAATACAAGACAATAATATTTATGTCTGTATTGTTCAGCAGTTTGGTCTGAAGTTCTAATTGTGCATACTAAGATTAGGAAGATTTGGAAATGTTGGTTGTAGGGAGCAAGAATTAGTCCTTATTACCATTAGTACCAAAGATATGGGCTTGTAATGGTATGCAGGAAAGACCCTGGGAGACAGAGCCAAGAAAAGCTGTCTAAGCCAGCCTCCCCCCCCCACCCCCAAGTATCTCCTGGAAGCATTTGCCATTAGCAATGAAACCACTCGGAAATTAACCACCAGCCAAGCTCCTTTTGCTTAAACTCATAAATATTTACAAATGCCCTTTCTTGCTATCACATTTAAACAGTGCTGAATAGCAATAACAACAATGCTGTTTGAAAATATTATTTGTTCTTTCTGTAAGATGCCTATACTGAATATTCTGTCTGGCTTGCAATTATTGTCCAAGAAAATTTAAGGTGCTGGAGTTGATCTTTAATGATTGAAATGGCATAGGACTTGCTTATCTATAGAGAAGCCTCTTCTACTATGAAACCCCACCCCCAGATCTATCTATCTATCTGCCTGCCCGCCCAGCCAGCCAGCCAGCCAGCCACCCACCCACCCACCCATCCATCCCCCCCTCTCTTTTTTTCTATCATCTATATCTGCCTGCCTGCCTGCCTGCCTGCCTGCCTGCCTGCCTGCCTGCCTGCCTGCCTGCCTGCCTCCCTACCTCCCTACCTCCCTACCTACCATTTATCTTAACTTCTTGATCCAAAACATTCAGAATTCTGTACATTCAGAATTGACATGAAATTTAGTAGCAGGTCTATTTTCTCAATAGTTATGTTCCAACCACATAATTTTTTAGGTATGACTTTTTCTTCACCTTTCTTGGCTTACACTATTTCAGTTCTTCTTGGAGTTTTAGATTTTAGAAATAGAACCAAGCAAGGGCTCAATCAATTATGACACACCTTAGTTTAGCCATATAATACTATCACAACAAGAGTTGCACTACTTGGCTTCTGAGCCAAGGTGGCGCAGTGGTTAAATGCAGCACTGCAGGCTACTGCTAGATCAGCAGTTCAGCGGTTCAAATCCCACCGGCTCAGGGTTGACTCAGCCTTCCATCCTTCCGAGGTGGGTAAAATGAGGACCCAGATTGTTGGGGGCAATATGCTGACTCTTTGTAAACCGCTTAGAGAGGGCTGAAAGCCCTATGAAGCGGTATATAAGTCTACTGCTATATTCTGGCTGCTGGTCATCATTTTAAAGTCCTTCTGGCTCAGAACCTAGTTAATTTTGGGACTTATTCCTAGTGGTACTCACCATCCAGTAAGATATGATGAAACAACTTCCCTTGGGGAATGACATCTTTAGGAATAATAAATCCAATAGAGGAGTTGGGATGCTGGATTTTTTTTCAAGTACTGGATAGTCCCAGTTACATATATTTACTGTTGGTACATGTTATGTTTTATTCTGCATTGTATATTTTAACCCAATTTACATGTTGGGTAGCATGCTCAGAATCATTCATGACTGATTCATATTCCATGAGAATTGTACATTTTTAAAAAAAATAAATCAACACAGTTCTGAAGTCTTCCTTAAAACAGGCCTTGGGCATCCATTCATATTTTTGCCTTTACTTGTCTTTAAATTTTATAATAAGATCCCAATAGCAGTTAGAGACCTGGATGTGGCATGGGTAATTTTAGTTGACATGGGCACCAACAATTTTAGAAGGATAAATATAAGATTATTCTTTCCTATATTCTTTTAGCAACTTTTGAAGTACTGAATGGTGTGATATTGCAATGCAAGAAAATAGACTTCTTTACATCAAAGATAAGCACTTTGGATTATAATTCTCATAAACTACCAATCAAGTCAGCACTCAAATGACAATGGGAGCTAGTGTCCTAGGCTTTTATTGGTATCAGATTGTCTGTTCATACTACATAGACCAGGGCAGGGATGAAATGCGCTGAAGTCTGCTACCGTTTTGCTTCGCGCATGTAGGTGGTAAGAAGCCTTTTCTGATTTTGCAAAGGTAAGTAGAACAGCAAGAGGAGGAACAGCTATGCTGCACGATTTAGATTCGTTAGAAAACAGGATTTCTAGTGAATATAAATTGCATGGCACAGCTGATTGTCACACAGCTGATTGTCAGAACTTTTTAAAAAACCTTTTAAAGCATTTTTTACTACTGGTTCGGGGGAACCAGCCCGAACTGGTAGCATTTCACCCCTGGACCAGGGGTGTCAAACTGGATTTTTTCGAGGGCCAGATCAGCATTGTAGTTCTCTGTGGGCCAGCCGGGGGGAGGGGGAAAGGGCCTAGATGGCCTCCTGAATCACTTTGCTAGCCAAAATGGGGTGAGTGTGGGCCATGTGCAGCCCCCCCATGCCCCGTTTTAGCCGGCACAATGCAGGAGGTCATCCAGGCCAAAAACAGGCCCTGCAGGGCTGCCCGTGGCCTCCCCATGCTCTGTTTTGACTGCCAGAGGCACCACAGGCCGGTCCTTTGCTGGTCCCGTGGGCCAGATTTAAGCATCCTTGAGTTTGACACCCCTGACATAGACTACTAGTAAGAACCATTGCCGATATTGCTGTTGCACTTTTATAGAAGTCTATGGAGATTCTCAATTACTGAAGAAGTTTCTTGGATGAGAAGTGAAACGTTTTCAAAGGAAAAAACCTCAAGAAAGTCCAGTTGCTTTTTGGAAAAAGCACCCTTGGGAACTACATAAAAGGTTTTATAAATATAGTTAAACTATAAAGGATGAATTTGGTGATTATATTTTTGCAAACAAATATCAGACAGCTTATTCATGAGTGAGTTTGTGGATAGCTACCCTTCTAGAGTACCTATTTTCAACAGCAGCCTATTGCTTTGGGGTAATGTGCAAGGCTATTTTAACAAAAGTTACAAAATCTTCTTAGACACGTCTTCTTCAAATTGGAGTCAAAATGTTTTGCCTTTGTATTTTTCAAAAGAAGTATAGCTGTGGGCTAAAACTTTTCTGTATAAATGGAATAGATTTGAGATTCTCAAGGTTCTTTCTGTCTATCACAGGATGTGATAAGTAGCTTTTAGTTATTGTTTCTTCTTAAATGAGTAAGAGTGTGCGGAATTTATTCAGTATTGCCCTGTATCAATCATTTTGTGGTTCTTTAAAGGTAATGGTAAAAGTTCCCCTTGCACATATGTGCTAGTTATTCCCTACTCTAAGAAGCGGTGCTCATCTCCATTTCAAAGCCGAAGAGCCAGCTCTGTCTGAAGACCTCTCCATGGTCATATGGCCATCATGACTAAACGCTAAAGGCGCACGGAACACTGTTATCGTCCCACCAAAGTGGTCTCTATTTTTCAACTTGCATTTTTACATGCTTTTGAACTGCTAGGTTGGCAGAAGCTGGGACAAGGAATGGGAGCTCACTCTAGGGCTATGGGTTTGAACCACCGAATTGCCAACCTTTCTGATTGACAAGTTCAGAGTCTTAGCCACTGAGCCACCACATCCCTTATAATTGTGGCTCTTTACTCTGCTTATATTACTCCTGTTTATATTTTAAAGAGTTCAGAATTAAATTAAATGGTATTATTGGAAATATATACCAACAGTAAAATATACTTGCCTTGGTTTATTAAGTGACTGTGTCTCAAGAGTAAAACTATTTCATTTTGATTTTTATTACCTCCCTTTCCCTATGGTGAGTTTTTATTTATTGTTGATATTAATTAATGCAGACTGCAGACTCTTTCCAGTCGGGACAGTGGCATTCTTAGTGAAGTTGTATTTAGGAAATGGTAGTCTTTGTGGAAAGGTCCTTAAGATGCTCAGTATCCCTATCTTTTATCTGCTCTTCATTGGGAGGACATGAATAAAAAGGCAACAGGGCCAAGTAGACAGATCCCCCTTTAGAAGTTAAAGGGCAGCAGGGAGCCAGCACCAGATCAGTGTGTTCTGACTGAGGCTTCCCAAGAGCATGAAACAAACTCCTTGTCCTGACAAAACCCCCTTTTATTAATTTACTGTGTATTCTGCAGGGGTGGGTTCCTCCCGGTTCGCACCGGTTCGCACGAACCGGTTCGTCGGTGAACCCGGAAGTAATTAACTTCCGGGAACGCTGGTACCGGTCCTGGCCCCTGTCGCTGCAAAGCGCCCTTTTGCCGGCGCGTCGCAGCTCACTTGCTTATTCCCCTGCCCATCCGCAGCTCGCTCCCTCGCTCCCCCGCCCATCCGCACTAAGCCCAGCCTGCTGCTCACTGATTGGCTGGAATCCAGCCAATCAGTGAGCGGGCTAGAGGCGAAGCGAAGCTTTTTTCGGGCTTGACCTCCATTTGAAAATTCCCTTCGGCCTTCGCTTGCTGCTTCCCCCTCAGGTAAGCAACAAAGCTCCAGCAGCAGGACTCAGGAGGCTTCGGGTGGGTGGCGGCCGCCCAGCTTTTGTGAAGGAAGGCCTCCAGGCCTTCCCTTGCAAAAGCCGCTGGCTCGTGTGCACTACGCGGCCAAAGGTGGGGGGGGCGGCATTAGTGGCGGTGGCGGTAACGGCTGAAGTGGGGGGCGGTGGCCTAGCTTTCGCGAGGGAAGGCCTCCAGGCCTTTCCTTGCAAAAACCGTGGGCTCGAGTGCACTACGCGGCCGAAGGAGGGTGGGGGGCGCCGTTAGCGGCGGTGGCGTTAGCGGCAGCGGCATTAGCGGCAGCGGCGTTAGCGGCGGTGGCGCTAGCAGCGGCGTTAGCGTCATTGGCATTGGCAGCGGCGTTGGCGGTGGTAGCAGCTGAAGTGGGGGGGTGGCGTTAGCAGCGGTGGCGTTAGCGGCAGCATTGGCGTTGGCGACGGTAGCGGCTGAAGTGGGGGGGGCGGCAGCCTAGCTTTCGCGAGGGAAGGCCTCCAGGCCTTCCCTTGCAAAAGCCGCGAGCTTGCGTGCACTACGCAGCGGCGGCATTAGCAAGCCACTCCCATCCAGTCACATGGATGGCAAGCCATGCCCACAAAGGAGGCCACACCCACCGAGTAGGTTCGAACAATTTTTGAAACTCACCCCTGGTATTCTGCTCATTCACATCCAGCAAAGTCTTTCAAGTGAGGATTTACAATCACAGACCTTATCTGGCTTGGAGAGCTGCCAGGCCAATATCTGCAAAACTTGGCAAGGAGTCTCGGAGAGTCACGAACCAATTAAGCAAAGTAATTGTCTCCTGCAAACTCCACTCCCCTTTCGCTCCTCTTTTATTTCCTCTGGGAGGGGCCATTCATCGTCTACCTGGGGCCTTACTCCCAAGCTGACCCCTGTTCTTTAGCTGTTCCCTTCGTCTGGCAACACTGGAAACAGACTCCAGCTGTTCGTCTGCCTCACTGATGTCTGACTCTGAAGGCAGCTGATAAGTGGCATATGGCCCTGGCTCCATCTTTGCCTCTGACACAGAGCCCTTGTCAGAGGCTTCCCAGACTCCAGGACTGGCCCATATTCCTCCCCAACCTCCTCACTGTCTGAATCTGCTGCCAGCTCTGCTGGCTGCTGGCTGGCCACAACAGAGTGGTCAGGGGCACAAGAGATGATAGACGCCAGCCCTATAAGATAGACCACTTCAGGAAACCAACTCTACAAAAGTCTTGAACTATATTTTATTGAGATAGTAGTAACGTGTCTTGCAAATATCTCTGGATGTTTGCAACCCAGTTCTTGCAATTGGTAGATAATATTAGTGACTCCTCCTAAACTATTTTTGTTTGTTTGTTTGTTTATTTATTTATTTATTTATTTATTTATTTATTTATTTGACTTATATACCGCTTCAAAGAGCTTTCAGCCCTCTCTAAGCGGTTTACAGATTTTTAGCAAATTGAGTCAGCAAATTGCCCCCACAGTCTGGGTCCTCATTTCACCCACCTTGGAAGGATGGAAGGCTGAGACAACCTTGAGCTGGTGAGATTTGAACCGCTGAACTGCAGATAACAGTCAGCTGAAGTGGTCTGCAGTACTGCACCCTAACCACTGTGCCACCTCGGCTCCTGACAAACATATTAGTTTATGTTTGGGTCTGGAAAAGTTTTATGGTATTTTCCATGTCGTTTTTTTTAAAAAGCATAATATGAAGTCTCTTGGAGTTCATAAATGGATAGGTGCAGAGCTGGTAAATCCTGATATGCTGGAGATAACAATTGTACGGACATCTATATGGTAGGATTTCCCCCCCTCAATGAGATAATCTAAATATTATGAAGCATATTCAAATCTATTCACAACTTCCAAGTTTCAAGAAAGACTTATTTTTGTACTGGAAGAAAGAATTATTGTCTCAATTCTGTTTAGATTTGCAGTTTGTACACATTGACTGTTATTGCTCTGAGTAATGACAGCTATTTAAAAAAATCAAGTGAAAACATCTGTTGCAAATGCAAGGCACTAATACAGATCTGTGCTCATATCCTCAGCCAGATTTCAAGCTCTGTCTCCCAACTCTTCCAGAAGCATAATCATTGTTTTATATCACATCTTGGGTATGTACAGAAAAAAAAAAGCACAATGCTTTTTTTTTTTTGTAGATTTAATTTCTCCCTATGAATCTGTAGTCAATATAATAACTGATGTATCTGGCTTTATACTGCAACAAAAACTCACAAGAATGTATGGATAATGTTGCTTTATTAGAACAGGGTCCATCTTAATCCATTTTTTTTTTGTTTCTCATAATTTTATTTATTTATTTTATTTATTGGAATTTGTCAAACAAAAACGAGAACAAGAATAAGATAATAAAAATACAATGATAGGGACGATAGGGACGTTAGTGCATTTATGCAGGCCCCCTCTACTGACCACGTATGTATGAAGTAAGGTGTACGGAAGTCAATTTGTGACAAACTGTGAAAATTTGTAGCTGAGACAACAGAATCAGATAGGGCATTCCAGACTTTGACAACTCTATTATAGAAGTCATATTTTTTACAGTCAAGTGTACAAAGATTTACATTGATTTAAAATGGTTGTTCGCGCCGCGAGCATATTATTGTGATTAAAACAGAAAAAGTCATTTAAAGGTAAAACATTACTATGTATAATTGTGTATGCAATACCTAGGTCTGACCGCAAGCGATACAGTTCTAAATTATCCAAACTGAGAATTTCGAGCCTAGTAGCATAGGGAATTCTATTGTTTACAGAAGAGCACAAGACTTTTCTCGTGAAGTACTTCTGAACCTGCTCGATTGTACTGATGTTAGATATATGGTGGGGATTCCAAACAGTTGAACAATACTCTAAAATTGGTATAGTGTGGATTGGATTTTTTCCCCCTTGAATGAACTCTGTGGGGCAAGGGGCATTATAGTCGGCAAGTCTTTATTTAGCCTTTGGAAAAGCTGGCCACAACATCTTCCTTCAACATCTCTAGAAGCAGAACACACACAAGAGATTAATGAAGTGAAGTTGGTTCCAACTGCCATTCAAGATGGCTGCGCACATGGATGAAGCATGTGTGGCAAGGGGCATCTATAGTCGGCAAGCCTTGTTACAAATTGGATTGAAATGTGAAAAGACTATGACAGATGATTTTATACGTCATAAAATATCGGAGGAGGCAGCTAGGCCCCTGGGGGAGCCATAGATTACTATCTCTGCAGGAAGGAGAAGGAGGCAGAGAAAATGGAGGGACAGGAAGAGAAAGAGAGAATGTCGCGCAGGCGTTCTTTTCAAGCTGAGAGGAATTGAAGATATATGTGGAACATCATCCTTGCAGAAATAATAGGGTTCCCCCCCCCGACATTCTTTCAAAAAGCATGAAGACATGGTTTTGCCAGCAGGCCAGAGACCCCAGGGTAGTACGGAGCCCGTATCATTATGCTTTGTCAAACATGAAAGGTTCCACCACAAAACCGCGGTAGAATAAAGCGCGCTCAATGAAAGCGCGTACGTGACGTCATCACAGCGCGACGAAAACAGCACGCTGTGAGCGGTAAACTTAAAATTAACGCGTAAATCTAAACCTAACCCCCCCAAACCTAACCCTAAACCTAACCCTAAGCCTAACCCTTAACCTAACGCTAAACCTAACACTAACCCTTAACCTAACCCTAACCCTAACCCTAACGCTTAACGTAGCCCTAATCCTAACCCTAACCCTTAACCTAACCCTAACCCTAACCCTAAACCTAACCCTTACCTTTATGTGAATCGGCTTGCTTTAATTTAATTTTAATTTTAATTTAATTTATTTTTACTTTAATTTGTCGCGCTGCTGATGACGTCAGGTACGCGCTTTAATCGGGCGCGCTTTAGTGGACCGCGGTTTTGACGGGTCACGCCATGAAAGACAGGGAAGGGCATTTGATTATACAGGTAGTCCACACTTAATGAGGTTTTGTTCAGCAACCATTCAAAGTTACAATAGTGCTCAGCAAGACTTATGAAGTTGTGGCTATTGCAGTGTCCCAACAATCACAGGATCATGATTGGGGCACTTGGCTACCGGCACACAATTACAATGGTCACAGCTTCCCAAAGTCACATCATCCCCACTTGTGATCTTCATTGCCAGCTTCCAATAAGTCAAGTCAGTGAGGAAACCAGCCACGACCTGATGTTGTGCTTAATGGCTGCAAACGATTCCTTAACAACCACAACCTGAACTGTCATTGTACACTCAAAATCACATTTAATTTCATTGTACAAGGTGCAATGATAATAAACTAAAATAAACTAGCATAAGATGTATAAGCATTATATTCAAACATAGGATGCTTTCAAAGAGGAGATGGGCCTCTTAGGGGCGTCTTCAAAAAAGTCAATTCCTTATTTGTTAAGGGATGGAGTTTTGATTGTTAAGCATATAATTAATATATGCAAAATAAAATCTGGAATGAACAAAAGTTCAGGCAATCTTGGACTCAGGAGACTAATAATTAAATGTCTCTTGAGGCTTGAAACTGAGGCTAAACATAATGCAGGATGTATGTGGGTTGTCCCACATTTCTGAGATGGTCTAATTTTACTCTAAAGAGGGGCGGATTTAAAACTAGGAAAACAGTAGGACCAGTGCAAATTATGTCATGGCTAACAGCTGGTGCCCAGAAAGTCGGATAAAGAAGTCCCTTGCAGTCAGTTCTTGAACAATGGCAGTGTCTGAGTTCAGCTTTTGACCTTGTTTTGTAGCTTGAATTCCCGTTGATTCACTACAACTCTACCCATGGGGCCTTCTTTACATTTTCATCTCCTGATGTTCACCTGAAATCTGTGTGTGAACTCTTGGCCTACGCTTTGTTTTCAGTTGCCTGTTGTGTTTGCTGCTTTGTCATCCTTGACTTTGTCGGCAGGTTGGAATGCCTTGCTGTCTTAATATCCCTGAGAAAAGACAAACAATGATGCTTTCTGATTGTCTGTTTTGTTGCTATCTACAAAGGAAGGAAGTCTCACCTTTGCCCCCCTTGCAGAGAGAGAAGGCAGAGGTCTGTGAGATGGAATTATTTCAATCCTCTTTTCCCTTTGAGTTCGCTCTGCACATTGCTTTTTAGGGGCAGAGATGATAAACTGAGAATGCAATCTTGCGTATAGTTCTTCAGGGTATGTTTCTTATGAAATTTAATTCCACACAAGAAATTATGTTAAAAGACTTTTTAAATGCATAGGCTTTCTTTCCCTAATCTGAAGTGGGGGAAGGCTGGAAGTTAACAGTCAAAATCTTTCAGTAGTTGCCATTTTCGGTCCCCTGGTTTTAATGCAATTTAGGTTTTATCGCAACGCATATATGTCCTTGGTAAAAATTTTTTTTAATTTTGCTAACATTAGGATGAATGCTTATATAAATTTATTTATAGCTTTATTGTTCTTCTCATGTAATGAAGGAGCAGGTTGAATCAAAGACGATAGGATAATATTTTGATTACAATATTTAAAGGAATACATGACAAAGCTGGTTTGGCATGCCTCTTTTGGCATGCCATACGAAAAGAAAAACAGTTTGTAAAGAAATTGTCAGATACTATTTTCATACTTTTCAGCACGTTCACATGAACATCATGAGTGGGAACCTTTTATAGGAGCTGTTTTAAATTAGCACTGAATCTGGCTGTGGAGTTTTTGGTATGAATATGAATGGTACACCAGAGGTGGCATTCTGCCTGTTTGCCCCAGTTTGGGCGAGCTGGTAGTGGCGGCGGTGGGAGGCTCTGCCCACCTACCCACACGTCATCACGGACGCTCTGCGCATACACAGAAGGTTCTGTGCATGTGCAGAAGTGCCGCACGTGCGCTGCTGGTTCCAAACCGGTAGCAAAGGTAAGAGGATTTCATGCCTGTGGTACACATACAGGTAGTCATATTGCTTTTATGTTTGTACATTTGGTTTTATGTTTGTACATTTTTATTTATTTATTTTGGTAAGCTACCCAGAGTCACTGAGTG
Source organism: Thamnophis sirtalis (assembly GCF_051295495.1). Classification (NCBI taxonomy): domain Eukaryota; kingdom Metazoa; phylum Chordata; class Lepidosauria; order Squamata; family Natricidae; genus Thamnophis; species Thamnophis sirtalis. Next base: position 26,817,928 of record NW_028261395.1, read on the forward strand.
TGAGTGACTATATCACTTTTCTAAACTAACTAGCTAGCTAGCTAGCTAGCTAGCTAACTAACTAACTAACTAACTAACTAACTAACTAACTAACTAACTAACTAACTTAGCCATTAGGATTGAATGCCAGGACAAATGTTAAATGATCAGCCTCAAGTGCACTTGTTAAATGAATATGTGGGTTAAGTGGAGCATGGGGTGCCTCAGGGGTAGGGGAGATCCTGAAGGTCGAAGCTTGCAGAGACAAACTGACCTGACTTGGGCCTCCCAAGGCATCTCCCACCCCCTGAGATACCCCCATGTTCTGCTTCCTGCCCCGTTCTGCCCCTACATGTTCCTCCCCACCTCCATCTTCATTTATCTTTTACTGTAGGACCACTTTCACTTTCTGGAAACGCCATCTCTCAGTGTCCCTGGATTGTAGGCCTGCGGCCCAGAAACCCTTTTCAGAGTGGCCATAATGAATTGTGGGTCCTTCAAAATGAAGCCTCCAGAAATTATAGATTGACAATGTCAGTAGCATATAAAGAAAATTTGTACAAAATGTTCTATAGGTGGCACCTACCGCCAGCAAGATTGGCAAAAATATTCCCAAATAGGTCACCAGAATGTTTGAAATGGAAACAGACACAGGGAACATATTATCACACGTTATTCTTCACATGTTTTAGACTTCAGGCCACTAATCAACTTTGTGGCTCTTCTCTACACTCTTTCCAAAGTCTCAACATCCTTTTTATAATGTGGTGATCAAAACTGGAATTCAGTATTCCAGGGGTGGTTTTACTAAGGCTTTATAAGCAGTACAATTTTGCAACTTCATTGCTGTTTTTAAACCCCCCTATTATTTTTGTTTTATTTTTAATTAACAGAAAGGTGAGGACATTTGAGTTCTTTTGATCTTGATCTTGACCCTAAATCACTGGTTATGATGATGATGGTGAGAACAAAATGATGGTTGCAATAAAACCCAGGAAACTTTTCCTTGTTGCATTATTCTGTGACCGGGAACCCTGCTTGATATTCTTAAATACAGCAGAGCCTTCTTCACAAGTATTGCATATGTGAATGAAGGATGCGGGTAGTGATAAACCTGCACACTTACTTGTTAATGAAGAAACTTATCCCAGGAAAATCCTGGCAAAGACACATAGACACATTGAGTGACGCGGTGACTGAGTGGCTAAGACACTAAGCTTGTCGATCAGAAAGGTCGGCAGTTTGGCAGTTTGAATCCCTAGCACCATGTAACGGAGTGAGCTCCTGTTACTTGTCCCAGCTTCTGCCAACCCAGCAGTTCGAAAGCATGTAAAAATGCAAGTAGAAAAATAGGAGCCACCTTTGGTGGGAAGGTAACAGCATTCTGTTAGCCTTCGGCATTTAGTCATGCCGGCCACATGACAACGGAAACATCTTCAGACAACGCTGGCTTTATGGCTTTGAAACGGAGATGAGCACCACGCCCTAGTGTCGGGAACGACTAGCACATATGTGCGAGGAGAATCTTTATATTTACCATCCTAGAACTGAGAAGAAGTGACTGGCCCAAAGTTACCCAGATGACTTTGTGCCTAAGGCAGGACTGGAACTCACAGTCTCCCAGTTTCTAGCCTGATGCTAGACCAAACTCCATTATAAGATATGATTTAATGTATTGTATTTTTTTGATCTTGTTGTAGTACAAGTTACATTAGTCTTTCCTCCTTTATGCCACCTGTTTATCTTATTTGCATTTCCATGGCATGTAATTTTGAAACATTTGTGGAGTAGCTTATCATAGAAACAAACACTACTGCAATTTGGGGACCACTTCCCCCAAATAAAAATTGCTCTAGTGAACAATAAATTGCTATTGATGTGATTCCAATTCTTTGCTTTCAGTTTGAGAGTGTTTCTTAACCCTTTAGTTTATAGATTTTGGTTCATTTACAATCTTATACATTTATTTCTCTCTGTATTTGCATATACTACTTGTGTTTTATTAGGTGTTTGCAGATTGGAGGACTAAACAGCTACTGTTCCTTCCAATAGTCTGAAACAGCATCCTTTCTGTTTTAATCAGAATTTGCCACTAGTGACTTATAGCATTGAGAATTGTCTACCCAATGTTGTGCATAAACAAGGACATATTTTACATTGCCTCAATGATGGTTGAGAAATATTCCAAGGCAAAATAAATAAATAAATAAATAAATACATACATACATACATACATACATACATACATACATACATACATACATACATACATACATACATAAATAAAGAGCCAAGGTGGCGCAGTGGTTGCAGCACTGCAGGCTACTGCTAGATCAGCAGTTCAGCGGTTCAAATCTCACCGGCTCAGGGTTGACTCAGCCTTCCATCCTTCCGAGGTGGGTAAAATGAGGACCCAGATTGTTGGGGGCAATATGCTGACTCTCTGTAAACCGCTTAGAGAGGGCTGAAAGCCCTATGAAGCGGTATATAAGTCTACTGCTATTGCTATTGCTATAAATAAATAATGGTAGCAGTTTTCCAGCACTCGAGAGACTGTCACAAAGAAGAGGGGGAGGGGGTGTCAATCTGTTCTCCAAAGTACATGAGGACAAGACAAGAAGTAACATGGAATATCATTGAAGAGATCCAACCTAGAATTAAGGAAAAATTTCCTGATAGTGAGGTCAACTATTCAATGGATTGGCTTACTTCTGGAAGTTATGGGTGCTCCATCACTGGAGGTTTTCAAGAAGAGACTGGATAATCATTTTGCCCAGAAGGCTTGAGCAAGGGTTTGGACTAGAAGACCTAAAATGTTCCTTCCAACCGTATTATTATTGTTATTGTTATGGTTATAGATTTAATCTTCAGTTCAATTCACAATCTGGGACTGGTAAAAATTGAACAGTTGAAGTCCTTACGAAGGACCTAAGAGCTGTTAAGATAACGTCTGAGTGTGTGTGTGTGTGTGTGTGTGTGTGTGTGTGTGTGTGTGTGTATGTATGTATGTATGTACACACACATATATGTATGTATGTATGTATGTATGTATGTATGTATGTATTTATGTATGCAATTCTGAGTAAAGCGTTTCAGAATTTTCAGATGTTGTTGTTGTTATTCTGGCTTCTAAGTAATAACTAAGGAAAGTGTCTGTATCTCCCTTGAGTATTTTCTTTGCACATTTTGCACTTCGTAACATGATTCCTAGGCATTTCTTTGTTGCTTGAAAAATTTGAATCATCTTTGAAAGACATTAAATGGCAAATTCATATAATGATTGAAGTAACCTTCCTACCCCACCCCTTTCTTCAAAATGTTGGTGATGGTATGAGAAAGACAGGATGCCCTGTGATAAATAGTTTTTCTCTCTTTCTGACGCCAATAAATCAATGTTTAATGTTCTGAAGCATTTCAAAATTCTCTAAGTCAACATTGAAACAAAAATAAACTTACATGTCAATTAAAGTTGAGCAGTTGAGAGTGGCTAATTATAATTATTGCTGTTTCTGTTGAAAGAAGATTGCCATTTTTTTAATGTCTGAACTATTTATTATCAAAACTCTGTGAAACAAATAATTATTTAAATAGATATCTCTAGACGAGAAGGGTCTTTTGTGTGTTATTTTGGCTTTCTTAATGATTTTGACTCTCCACTTAATGTGTATGTTTCTTTAATGTAGAAAAGAAAGAAAAATGAAGTCCCATTTCTCAATACGTGCATTTATCTTTCACGGTGTTTTAGAAATGTTTAAGCAAAGCTACTTGTCTCATTAGGGACTCATTTTGGCTGCCAAGAGCAAGTGGTAAAGGAATGAAGCAGAAGAAGCCAGCTTGGAAATGCAAAGCATTAGCACAAGGCTGTCTAGACACCATTTTTTGTTTTCTAGTTTTATTTTTATACTGCTTATCTCTACTTCACTAAAGAACAAAAATTAAGAATATATGATAGATTTGAAGACTCTTATTAATGCCATTGGGTAGCTCCAGAGCTCCTGCTGAAAATTAATTAATTAATGAATTAGTAACTAACTGACCAACCGCACTCAATGTGTAGTCCTCAATGGAATTACATCTACATCAGTGGAGGGTTCCTACCGATTTGGACCGGTTTGGCTGAACCGATAGTGGTTTGATGGCCAGGGTCGCTGGAACCAGCAGAGACCCAGGCCTGCCACACCCCTGAACTGGTTCCCTGGGCAGTGCCATTGGAAGTGCCATCTTGTTTTTCAGTTCTGCGCATGTACAAAACAATTGTAATTGCACTGTGCATGCGCGCACAGCACACATAGCACACATCAAGTGCGTGTGCACAAGCAAAACGACCGTAGTGCCTTCCAGAAACCACCCCTCATCTACATGGAGGGAAGTATACAGTGGGATACCCCAAGGTACTGTTTTAGATCTAGTTCTCTTCAACATCTTTATAATTGATCTAGATGAAGGGATAGAAAAGGAACCCTTCAAATTTGCAGATAACAGAAAGCTGGGGTAAATAGCCAACACTTGAGAGGATAGGATCTAGATCTAGAAGGATTTTAAGAGACTTCAACATTGGGCCCTATCCAACAAAATGCAATTCACTGATGAAAAGATTAAGATTTTACACATAGACAAGGAAAATCAAATGCATTGTTATAGAATAGGAGCTGCCTGGCTCAACAACAGTAACTGTGACGGGAATCTAGCAGTCCTTAAATATCAGCCAGCAGTGTACTGCAGCTACCAAAAAAGCTAATCCAGTCCTAAACCGCATTAACAGAGGAATAGTATCAAAATCATGTGAAGTGTTAGTACTGCTTTATACTGCTTTGGTAAGACCGTATTTGCATGTCTAGACTAATGAAGAAAAGGACTAGGGGTGATATGATAGTAATCTTCCAATATTTGAAGGACTATCACCGAGAAGAGAGGGTCAACCTATTGTCCAAAGCACCTGAGAGGAGAACAAGAAGTAACAGATAGAAACATATCAAGGAGAGGTCTAGAACTAAGAACAGTACAATTAATCAGTAGAGTGGCTTGCCTTAGAAATTGTGGGTGCTCTATCACTGGAGGTTTTTAAGAAGAGATTGGACAGCCATTTGCCCAGAATGATATAGAATCTCCAGGTTGAGTAGGGTGTTGGAGTAGAAGACCCCCAAGGTCCCTTCCAACTCTTTTACTCTCTTATTTAACAGTGACTTGGTTATCACATGAGATGTCATTAACACTGAGAGATTAAGTTTGTGGTGCAAAGTGTTGATTTACTGAGTTTTATGCATTTTTGGCATACAACTTTCCCAAAAGATTATTTTTAGTTAAACTGGCTGCTTGGATATGCTTAAAAATATGTGCTTTTTATATATTTTAGCAATAATTTTAGACTTAAAAATAGGTTTAGAATTGATTTCCATTTTCCAACTGGAACTGTATTAGATTAGTTGGAGGAAATGACTAAGAAAATGGCATACTCTACACAATAAACTCTACCTTACACCCAATTGTGTTTCTACCTGGAACACTGACATACAAACTAGCAAGTACCCTGCAGAGGAAACTCAGACACCTGGTCCACAACTCAACCCACTCAATAAACTCCCCAGAATAATTTCTCTAGTGCATCAAACACACCAAAATCAACAAGGAAGAAATTATGGTCTCCAATGTCACTGCTCTCTTCACCTTGATTGATATCGAACTAGATAAGCAAACTATACACCACCTACTCACTAAATACCATAACCATAAAGATGGGTACAGAATATCCTTGCCCACAGAAACCACCATGAAACTCCTGGATCAATGCCTCCACACATACTTCAATGGGAAAATCTATAAGAAAATGCAAGGTCCTCCGATTTGATCAACCATATCAGGCCTAATAGCAGAAGCAGTCATGCAACAACTCAAATCCATAGCTCTACCCACCATCCAACCAAAATTCTGGACATGTTACATCGATGACACCTCTGTCTTCATCAAAAACTCCCAAATTAAAGAAATACACCACCTCGGATCAAATTCACACGCGAAGAGGAAGCAGAGAACAGGCTCCCATTGCTTGATGTTGACATAAGGAGACTAGACAACAGAGAACTAGAAACCCGTGTCTACCACAAACCCACGCACATGGACCAGATCCTTAGCTTTGAAAGCAACTACCCCATTGCACACAAAAGAAGCTGGGTCCAGACTCTGTTCAGAAGGACCAGAACACACTGCAGCACCACAACACTAAGAAAAGTGGAAGAGAAAAGACTGCTTGATGTCTTTCTTCATAATGGGTATCGCAAAAACTTCATATTCTGACACACAGCACTCAAACCACAAGACACTATACAGCCAACCACCACCACAAAAACTAACCCTATTGTACACCCGCCATGCTTGTGAGTTCATTGAAGCCTGGCAGTCCAAAAGCAATTCCATCAACAGACACATTAGCCTACAAACCCCTCAGAATCCAAATCAACCGCACAGTCAACCAGGGACAGCACCGACCCTCAACCAACCCATGTAACCCATCCCACCAGCAGTTCACCTCCCAATGACCCTGGCCTGATGTAATTTCCTTATCACAAGACCCATCACAGTCACTGATGACTCACAGCTGACCCATCACAAGACCCTCACTTGACATGCCCACACCTGAAGCTCTTATAAACAGAAGAACACTGACATCCCCTAAACTCCCCTGAAGATGTTATCTAGCCTGGTAACGAAATGTCCAGAAACCAACCCACAAGCTCGAAGAATGAACCCTCTACCTCAAACTCTACCTTCATTGATTCCATCCTTATATGAAAGAGGTAGCTCAATAGGCACTGCAAGATAGATAAAGAACAGGATGATGAACAGACTCAAAAGAACTGTTCTTATTTCTGAGAATGAAGAGGGAAAGAATATTCCAGAGCAGGGCTGTCAAACTCGCTGCCCGCAGGTTGGATGCATCATGTGCTGGCCACACCCACGCCTTGTTTAGCGAATGGGGAAAAAATCATGATACATCACGTGATAACGCCGTGACAATGCAAGTTTGACACCCCTGTTCTAGAGGACCAGTGAAGAAAATGTCTGCTTTTTAAATTATCCTTAAGTGTTGCTAATTTTTAATGTTGTTACTAAGAAAAAAGGATTATTGTCAGTCAGGAAAAGACTGGTAGGTAACCCTCAACATATGACCTTTCATACAGCAACTGTTTGAAATCATGCCTGGTCTGAGCCAAGGGACTTATGATCTGTACCAGTGGTGGGATTCACTTAACTTCGCTACCAGTTTCAAATGTGAGTGCGCTCCCACATGCGCAGAAGGTCACGCATTATGTCGGGGTGGATAGGTGGAGCCTCCAGCAGCTGCCACTACCAGTTCACCTGAACCAGTAAGAACCAGCAGAATACTACCACTGATCTGTACCCAAAGTTACAGCCACTGAAGCACACAGAAAGTCACAGGAATAAAATGCATGTGTTTGACAACCACCACAGTTTATGACCATCATTCCGGTCATACATTGAGGACTATCTGCATGAAAATAACATGGAGCTACAGATTCAGCTGCTTTTGAGGAGGGTGTATGGAAATTGAATTGAATTGAATATTGATTGGTAAAGTATGGAAGGAATTGGTGCCTCAGATGTGACTGCAGCATTAGGTTGCATGAAAAATGCCTAGGGAACGCAAGAGTATTTGTCAGTTGATTTACAGCATTTGTGATGGTTTTGAATCGGTTGAAAAGCCAATATTAATGCCCATTGTATCTTCAGAAACCATAGGCTAGTTGTGATTTTTATGAAGAATGGGGATTTAAAAGACATTGCACTAATCTTGTAAAATTCCAGGACTCATTAAATTTTTGAAATGGCAATTCTTATTGACTATCTGAGGAAAATTAAGTTTTAAAGCCAGCAAATGAAGATGTCAGACTTCAGCAAACAGCCTGAATGAACAAGAGTGGTTAGTCATGGGATTTGACAGCTTATGTCATTGTTCTTTATCGGTTGCTTTTGCTTTTACATGACAAGTGACTCCTTCCTTGGACTGTACTGTTCTCTTTATTCAGCACCATTTCTGCTCATCTTTTGTGTCTGTCTATGCGTGCCTCCCTTCGGGGAAGCATATACTGATTACACTGATCCTTTAATGCAGCTTTCCCTAAATTGATGCCCTCCAGAACCCATAATTTTCACCTAACATGTCCTTTGGGAAGTTAAAATCTTACAGTTCTGGAGAGCTCCTGATTGAGGAAAGCAGGTTTAAAAAATTCCCCACACATTCATTCCTTCAGAAACTCAGATAAGGAGAGGTACCGTTGCTTCCATATTGCTTTCATTATGGATATTTTCACACTATTAAGTGCTAATGTGCTCAAGCTGACTTCATATGCTGACACATCTTGGAAATTTACTAGACCGTGTAATCGGGTGCAGAAGTGTAAACCATAAAAGAGCTAGATAAAATTTAATTTCATTAAATAGTAAAGGATGAATTTCCTCTATAAATTCAAATCATTAAGACCAAACAGTGTTAACTTTGGTTAAGTTAAAGTGTGACCAATACCTTTTTGTTTGGTCTACCATCTTAGCAGAGGTGCTTTCCGCTGCTTGATTGTCCCAGCATCACTGAAGCACTTTGTGTTGGTCCTCATTTACTGTAGATGGGTTGTCCAGTTTTCTGTTCTCTTAAACTATTTTCATCAAGGCCACATCATACAGATCTAGTAGCATACACTGGTTATCCTGTAGTATTGTGTGTGTGTGTGTGTGTGTGTGCGCGCGCGCGTACATTTCTGCAGTTCTATAGACATTCCAAATGTCAAGTTGTAAATGTTCAGCTACACAATCTCTGCTTATGATTATATTTAAGCGACTCCATTTATATTACCTCAAAACCTTATTTTGTGTTCTCATTCTTCAGGCATTTAATTCATATTCATCATTTCTTCATATTGAAGTCCCCATTCTAATCTAGATTCTGCGGAAGCTCAGAATTTGTTCTCCCCCTCTCTCCCTCCCTCCCACTCCCTCCCTCTCTCTCCTTCTCTCCCCACAAAAGATTGCAATGTGGTCTTTGTATCTATGATTAAAACAGTAGAAGCAAAATTCCGTCCTTAATTAGTCAAAACACATGAGAGTCAAAAAATATCTCCTTACTTCCTGAGATCCAAGTTACATACTGTAAGCTTTCATTTCATTATGTATTGTTTATGTGGAAAATGTTCAATATGTGATAAAAGCATGAGAAGAAGATGAAGAAATAAAGAAATATGATAATACTGTAAATTTAGTTACATGGTGCATAATGCTTGTACATGGAACATTGTTTGTGTATGCCATGAAAACTAGCTACAAATTAATATGCTTTATATATTATTTTACTTGTATTATATATTACTTACTTATATTATATTACCAGTGGTGGATGCAATCCTATCCTATAGTGCTGTGGTTTTGATGTTGCATGAATGTGTGAAAGGCGCATGCAAGTGAATTGCCGTATTTTTTGATGCTGTATCAGAGGTGGGGCCCTACCAGTTAGGACCGGTTCAGCCGAACCGGTGGTGTTTTGCCGGCCTGGGTCTCCAGAACCAGCAGCGACCCAGTCCTGCCATACCTCCAAACCGGTTCCCCAGTTGGTGCAGCATGTTTTTTTTCAATTTTTTAATGTTTTGCGTATGCGCAGACCTATTTATGGGCAACTGCAAAATTGCGCACACACCGAATCAGCAGTAATGCCAGGAGCAACCCACCCCTGTGCTGCATGCTTATGCGGAAGGCATGTGTGAGCAAATTGCCGTGTGTTTTGATGCCACACGCATGTTTGGAAGGCGCGTGAGCAAGTGAAGTGAGCGTGTTTGCGTGCACACTCACCTTTCAGGTGCTGGCTGAACCGGTTGCTATAGTAAGTGACACCCACCTCTGTATATTACCCCCTCCCTCATTTAATGTAGAGAATAGCTCACAGGGTAAAATAAACCTTTTTTGTGTGGTGGGGTGGTGTAAGAGTGATTTAATCAGGCACTTTTGAAATCAGAAACAAATCAGGTTACTCAAACTATTCAAAAGTGTAATTAATAGTTTAAAAGAGTTCTGAGGCAGTATGAGATATGTTATATATCCCAATTTTATTTGTCTTCCAAATGAGCTTTACTTTTTTTCTTCCAGGCTGACAAGAAGGAAAGAGGGAATGCCTTGAATGCAGCAATAGATAATATGTGCAAGAAAACAAGAGATCTCCGCAGACAGGTAATCTCCCCAGGGAGAAAGAGGGTGTTACATTTATGCAATTAGGTAGAATTAACTCCATGGATGAGGATATTAAACAAGTACTCGCAATATTGAAAAAAGAATAGTGATATTTAAGTAAAAGAGCTGCAAATTTAGATATCATTTCTGCAGCTTGTCAGGTGGACTAAGAACAAAGGACAATCCCCAGGTATTAATTATTAACTTGGGTTTTTCATTATTAAATATGAAATTGGAAAATAGGTTACTACCACATGCTGCACGACAATATTTCTTTTGAAAGAATGGAAAACATTTATTACACTTTTTTAAAAATGCTTTTAATTCCTTATATATTAGACCTCTTAAAGTTCTTGAACAATTAGTTTTCTTTAATCAGCTGAAATAGATTTGAAATGTTAGATGTGTTCTACATCTAATATGATAAGATGATATATTGGCATCCCATGGTGAGCACCCTGACAGCAAGACACTAGGTATGAGAAGCACCCTCAGAAAGCCAAATACTTGGCTTTTGCTATATGCAGGAAATTAAAGATGCATTCTGACTCATGGAATATCCTTTGAGAGTATCTTTTCCCTTTAACATCATTTTGAAAGCATTTTGTTGTTTCCTTTTAGTGTATTAGCATTTTCATATCTGCTGCTAAGAAGCAGGAAATAAATATTTCACAGTGAATAATTTCACCCAATTGCATTAGTAATAGCTTTATTTAAAGGCCGTTTTTTCCTGATGCAACCACTCCATGGAGGTTGCTTGCACCTTTTCCCATAGGTTGGATGTTGTCAATTATTACCTTGTCGCTCACCAAACAGATCACCGCCTTTCAACCTAGCAGCAGCAAAACATACCACGAGATGATTTATGTGATTCCCAGCGGTGGATTCACTTGCTGGATTAACTTTCCAGCTGGTTTGATACAAAACAATGTCCAAATACCAAAACCTTTCTGTTGGGTTGATTTTCATTATCAAGAACTGGGTAAACAGGGAATTGTTTGATTGTGCTAGTATATTGTTTTGGGCTGGCCTGGTATCAAATAGTGATTTGCACAATATTTAGCATCTGTGAGTGCATGTTCATACATATGGATGGAGAAACTCAACAATTAGATTTGAACAAAATTCCCTACCAAAATTGCTGAATAATTCTGCCCTATCTCTAATAAACCTTCCCATTTATGAGTGTCCATGGGAGATCATAGTGAGTGGAATGGGGGAACATATATTATGTCCATAAGCAGGATGTGGTGGGAATGATGCGGTGACCTATAGGTGGAGCTCTCGCCTCACGATCAGGAGGCTGTGAGTTCGATCCTAGATGATAATATATCTGCTGAACAAATCTCCACATTGGTGTCAGGGAAGGGCATCCAGCCAGTAAACACTCTGCTAGCTCCATTCAGTTGCCCAGACTGCACCCCACAAGTGATTATGGGGTTGTTAAATGAAGATGATAAGCAGGATGTTTGGTGGTGGGTTGTCCCTTCCACCTCAATTGAGGTTCCTACATCTTTCCTGGCATTTTTCTGGGCAACCTCCCACAAACTGGAGGGAGATTGGTGGCAGTCTGATTACTGTCACCATCATTTTATTTAAAGAGAATTTTCTTTGGCATCTTTATTTCATAGGAAGCTAATGGGTCTGTTTTATCCTTCTGAAGGTGACAGAGAGGAAAAGTATGGGTGGCAAACTAAACAAACTAAATTCCATGTTCAAAATGAGACTATAGATTTCAAAGGAGACTTAAGTGCTATATTGTGTAGATGAAGATTTAGCAAGCCCATTGAGAATAGAAGACAAAAAAGGAAAAGAGCCATGGTGGCACAGTGGTTAGTGTGCAGGACTGCAGGCTACTTCTGCTGCCTGCTGTCTGCCTGCAATTTGGCAGTTCAAATCTCACCAGGGTCAAGGTTGACTCAGCCTTCCATCCTTCCGAGGTGGGTAAAATGAGGACCCAGATTGTTGGGGGCAGTATGCTGACTCTGTAAACCACTTAGAGAGGGCTGTAAAACCCTGTAAAGTGGTACATACCGTAAATCTAAGGGCTATTGCTATTGTTAAAAGGAAATGCCATTTTTTAGGTTATCTCCTCTGGCATAAACATACATACTGACATAAGCACAATGCAAATAGAACAAATTAGTACTAATGATACAAAAAGACAAAAAAAATGTGTGTCTGTCTGTTTCTGATCTTAATCTATCTCCACATCTCTGTAGATGGCCATTCCCTTTTTGCTTTCCTGATTTTCTTCTCGGGATTAAGGTGAAAATCTTACCTAATAAGAGATTTCTTACCTGGAGAGATGCTATTTAACCAAGATGGGAAGCGAATAGAAATATTTTTTTCCCCTTTAGGAAAGTTTTCCTTCCCACTTCCTCCTGGGGAGAAAAGGCTCACATGGGAACAAATACAGATCCTGACTTCTTATTACACTAAGAAATCTGAATCTGTTAACCAACTTCTAACCCTGGCATATGAGAGGGAGACAATCAGAGTCCTCGTTTGGATATCAGTCTAATTTTTTCCACCTAATAAATGTCTGAATACTTTAAACTGTTATTGACTGCAGCAGTTGAAAAACAGTTATATAGCATACACTAGTAAGATGATCATTTTCAATGAACATTTTGGCTGAGTGTTCTACAAACTGGATATTAACTGTTCAAGAAGAAATCTAGTGTACTTTATTTTTCATCTGATAATGGAGTTACCTCTCTGGAAGGGGGGGGGGTTAAAAGAGAAGTTTGAGGACTGTAAACAGGTAATCTTCAACTTGCAACAGTTTGTTTAGTGACTGCTCAAAGTTACAACAGCACCGAAAAAAGTGACTTATGACCAGTTTTCATACTTATGACCGTTTTCAACATCCCCATGTTCACATGATCAAAATTCAGCCACTTGGCAACTGACTCATATTTATGACAGTTGCAGTATCCCAAGATCATGTGATCACTTTTGGCGATCCTCTGACAAGCAAAGTCAATGGGGAAGCCAGATTCACTTAACAACTATGCTGCTAACTTAACAACTGCAGTGATTTCACTTAACAACGGTGGCAAGAAAGGTTGTAAAATGGAGCAATGTACTACCTGTATGACTTGGGTTGTAGAATACTCCTCCCTGACCTAAAACTGTTTGACAATAATTTGTAGACTTTAGCTGAAAATACTAAAGTTCCATACGTAAAGATTGTTTTTATTGATAATGGTTGGGTTTTTTTTTGCAGCTTCGCAAAGCAATAATTGATCATATCTCGGACTCCTTCATGGACACGACTGTGCCACTTCTAGTGCTCACGGAAGCTGCTAAAAGTGGGCATGAAAAAGAAATCAAAGAATATGCTGCAATATTTACAGAGCATGCCCAGAGACTTATTGAGGTGAGGCTGATAAAAATACTCTATAATATACAGCATACAATGGACTAGGGATTAAACATATAATATATTTGTTTTTTCTTAGCAGGATTTATTGGTTTATGTGTTTTGGTATCGACTGATTTCAATTCATCCAAAAGTTGTTATAGTTCTTGTTTTAACATTCTACTACTTTTGTTGTTGCTCTCATTTGAACCATGTACTGTAGTTAAGTTGTCATTATAAGTTATTTACTACCGTGTTTTTCAAAAAATAAGACTAGGTCTTATATTAATTTTTGATCCAAAATATGCAGCAGGGCTTATTTTCTGGTTAGGTCTTATTTTAGGGGAAATAAGGTACTAAATGCATCCATCTGGCTGACAATCTTAACTGGGGCTTATTTTGGGGGTTGGGCTTCTATTACGACCATCCTAGGACTTATTTTCCGGTTAGGTCTTATTTTCGGGAACACAGGGTACCTAAAGGCTATCTAATTACCATAGTTGATTCATAAATCCTTTTCCTCAAGGGGATTGGCCAGAATTAGACAGATTCCAAAAATTCAGCATCTATATTGTTTCTTGATGGAATCCTAATATCTATCTCAGATACAAAGGAAGCCTACAAAACTAATATGGGCCACTGCTGATGCCTGAGACTGATCTCCATCTGGGTAGGGAAATTCATTGTAATGTTTTGAATCAGTTGTCCAACTACATGTAGCTACTATTTTAACACCAGTGCCCTGATGCACCATTAACTCTGGGCAATGTGAGAATATAAATAAATACAAGCCACAATTATCCAAATATAGAAGGGCCCAAACTGAAAGTAGGACTCCCATGAAAAATCATTTTTTCAAGACTTCTTAATTCAATTCAAATTAATTACAGTAAATTTATTGCTTGATCCCTAATAGTCTATTCCATTCAATACTGGTCAAAAAGAAAGCACTGTTGAACCTTTCAATACACTTCACCAGGAAGTTTCTTTACAGTGGTAGCCAAAGCATATCTGACAAAATTCTTTGGTACCGAAAGCACTTCTTCTGAGCAATTAGGAGACCTGATTGTTCCTTTTCCCATTCCACTCTGAAGTTCAAAAACTGATTTGCATTTATGGAATTATTTATGGCTGGGTGGAAAATATACCAAAGTATAAAATTTCATTTAAGGCATACATCTGGTTTTGCTTAGGGAATGCAAATGTCAAATTACATTGGAAAGATCATTGCAATGCTATTTTACTTTAATATTAATTATTGTATATAGAGGGATGCGGTGGCTCAGTAGCTAAGATGCTGAGCTTGTCGATCAGAAAGGTCGGCAGTTCGGCAGTTCAAATCCATAGTGCCGCATAACAGTGTGAGCTCCCGTTACTTGCCCTAGCTTCTGCCAACCTAGCAGTTCGAAAGCATGTAAAAATACAAGTAGAAAAATAGGAACCATCTTTGGTGGGAAGGTAACAGTATTCTGTGCACCTTTGGCCTTTAGTCATGACCACAGAGACAGCGCTGGCACTTTGGCTTTGAAACAGAAATGAGCACCTCTCCCTAGAGTCGGGGAGGACTAGCACATATGTCCAAGGGAAACCTTTACTTTTACCTATTGTATATAGTTTTTCTGTTGTTCGCATGATCAGTATAGTGTACTTCAGTGGTGGGATTCAAATAATTTAACAACCCAGCTGGGTAGGTGTGGCTCAGTGGTCATGTGACTGGGTGGGCGTGGCCAACCCAATGTCACTCAGGTCAATGGGCGCTTCGCCTTAGCTGTTACAATGTAATAAGGGCTAACCGGAGAGGCAGGTTCTGTAAGCAGGGCAATAAAGATTAGGCTAGAAACAATACCAGAATGTTTCCTTTACAGATTAGCCCTGTAAAGTGGGGAAAAAACAAAATGAGATTTCTTCCAACAACTGGTTCTCCGAACTGCTTAGAAAGTTAACAACCGGTTTTCCCGAATAGGTGTGAACTGGCTGAATCCCACCACTGGTGTACTTGTTTAAGGAGTTGAAGAGTATGATGTTACAAAGTGATATTTTAATGTTCAGGTGTATGTGTATGTACCTGTGTGTGCAGAAAAATAATTCAAATACTTTTCTTCTGGTATTCATCAGCTCTTTATTAGCATCCATGTCTTTTTTTTTACTGTACATGCTGCTTTATGTTAATTATCTTTTCAATAGTACGATATCTGGATATCTGAGTGATTTTGGAATATGTAACACTGCATTAAACAGGGAAAGAAAAGGAATGATTCAGTTGACTTAAAATAAATGGCATTATTATAGAGATGATGTCTATGCATGTAAATGAAGAACTGTGCTTTTGAAATATGGTTGATTATTATTAAATACTTTCTCTCTGTGAGGGGAAAATCTGCAAACAGGGTGTTGTATAAACAGAACCTTTTTGGAGGGTTTTATTTTTCTTCAAACTAGTTCCTCAGGGACAGTTGGTTAGGAATTCTTACCAATAGAAAAGAATATACATAGTGCAATTCTTATCACTTCCTGGTAGCATTGAATTATGGTGGTTAGTCCAAACTATCAGGAGGATAATAGTTTATATCATGACATAGATAAGCGTTTTTCCAATTTAGCAACTTTTAAGAGATGTGGACTTCAGCTCCCAAAATCTGGGAAATTCTAGGAGTCGAACTCCATATATCTTAAAATTGCCAAATTAGAAAAACACTGATTTACTTCTATTATATTTTAATCATTCTTGGAATTAAAGGGAAATTAAAGATAAATTAAAAGATGCTTGCTCCTGGGGAGGAAAGCTATGCCAAATCTAGGCAACGTACTAAAAAGCAGAGACATCACCCTGCCAACAAAAGTGCATATAGTCAAGGCTGTGGTTTTCCCAGTTGCAATGTATGGCTGTGAAAGTTGGACCATAAGGAAGGCTGAGCGCCAAAGAATGGAGGCCTTTGAACTCTGGTGCTGGAGAAGACTCCTGCGAGTCCCTTGGACTGTAAGGTGATCAAACCGGTCAGTCCTAGAGGAGATGAACCCTGACTACTCTTTAAAATGCCAGATCCTGAAGATGAAACTCAAAAAGTTTGGCCACCTGAAGAGAAGGAAGGACTCACCGGAGAAGAGCCTAATTCTGGGAAGGATTGAGGACAAAAGAAGAATGGGTTGACAGAGAATGAGGTGGCCGGATGGAATCACCAAAGCAGTAGGTGTGAGCTTGAATGGACTCCAGAGGATGGTAGCGGACCAGAAGGTCTGGAGGAATGTTGTCCATGGGGTCGGGATGGGTCGGACACAACTTTGCAACTAAAAACAAATCATTCTTGAGTTGCAGCATTTGGAATGGCCACTAGAAGGCAGTAAATAGTATTTTAAAATGTCTGTTGCTATCTCCTGGCTGCCTAGATTTTTGCAGTTGTAATTTTGATGGTATGTTTTTTAATAATGAAATTCTCAGTCACATTCTGGTTGAATTATATGGCTGCAGATGCCGCCAAGCTGCCACTTGAAATAGCATGAGTTATTTTTTTTAAAAAAAAAACCATAGATGCATTACCCTTGGCCACATCATATTCAAAATGAGGCTTTTAAAGTCTGGGAAATTGCTCAAAATTGATGCACTACTTCAGATCCTGTATTTGTTAATGTGTGTGCTGGTTTTCAGCCTGAGCTTGTTAATTTATGCAGGAAAAAAAAATCACAGCCAATTATGAAAATGCTTTACTAAACAGCAAGCAAAGTGATTTAATCTGAGTAAATAGAGGTGAAAACAAGAGTGGACCAACCAGAGATAACAAATCAAAGGATTTGTAACAAACTAAAATAGAGGGTAAGTATAGGATACATTTTTTGTTGCTACATAAATCTGGAATAAATAGAGCCGTGATGGCACAGGTGGCACACAGATCCCTCTCTCTGGTCCTGCAAGTCCTCATCCTATACTAGCTGCACTGCACATGCGCACACACCTCCCAGGTCTCTGCCACGCATGTGCAAGGGGTCATGTGGGCATGCATGGGGGGGCGGGGTGGAGAACGGTGTGTGTGGCAGGCCTCCCCACCACCCATTTTTGGCCCCAAGAGACTTCATGCATTATGGGTGTGGGCACACGGACATACTTTCGGCATACAACGACAAAAAGATTGGCCATCACTGGAATAGAGAATGAGATTAATCTCATTTATATTTAGGAACTCTGCCCAATTCCATTTGTGTCCTAGTATTGTCTTGTGAGTAAAGAAAAAGAAAGAAATTTCAACTCATGGGAAATACAAATGAAAGAGGAAAAATCATGAAAAATTAGATTATTCAGTACTAATGGTGATCTTTGTAAACTCTCTTCCATAGAGTCCCTGAAACAGCCAAGACAGCTTTTGATAAGAAGGCCTGAAACATTTGATTTTACCGTTTTCAGTTCAAGTAGAACTGTATCAGGGATGGCATTCACTTACCTTCCCTTGAAAAGTTGGTTTTAAATTATGCGTCCCAAAAATGAACTTTACTGCAATACCATGTGAATAAAAATAGTATTAGAAACATTATAAACGTCAACCAAGCATAAACAGATGTATCCCATATTTTCTTTGAAATTTTTGAAGTTTTTTCTTCTTTTTGATGAAAATACTTTTGCATGCATTTACATTTTCTTTAACGGTAAGTTATAAATAGGAAGTTAGCACTTTAGCAAACTTTACCACCCATATATCTTCTTGCACATTGCATTTTCTGATTTCTGGTTGAGTGCACATTTATTTGTTCATTTTATCAATTTATATGTTCACTTAATCTTTTATTTCTGTTTTACTCCTTCAACTACAATTAGGAAGGCATTATAACTGCTGCTGCTGCTACTACAATTACTGACTTACCTAATGCTGTTGCATACATTATAAAATTGTAAATAATACTCATCTGCATTTATTGGACAAAGATGCTTACTGTTAGTTTTCTTATAAAACACCTTTCTGTAACTTTTCCATATGCATCAAAGACAAATTCCTTGTGTGTCCAATCACACTTGGCCAATAAAGAATTCTATTCTGTTCTGTTCTGTTCTATTCTATGTAGAAAATGGGCAAATGCATACTGTGAATACATTTGTCCTCTTTCATGGTTAGTAAATATTATTCAGGATCTATGGGAGGAAGAAAAAATCCTTAATAATAAAGGCATTGGGAACATCATAATTGATTTAGTGCCTTTCTTTAAGCAAGTCTACTACAAGAAGTAGCTAATTCAGGAATGTTCAACCTGGGGACCTGCTTTCCAGGTAGGTAGATTAAATTGAGATAGGTTAGAGGCAGGTGCAGTAGAGTAAGAGACAGCAAGGGAAAAAAATATCTTAGTGAAAGTTTGGGAAGGAGGATTTAGTAGAATTTGCAGACAAGCTGTACTTTGTGAAATCAAACTCTGAACAGAGGCCAAGGGGTTATTTTTCACCAATAATAAAAGAATAATTCATAATGATCATTAAAAGGAGAAGAAAAGGAGCGAAGGATAGGTCAGCGATGCTGTGATAGTCTGAAGGAGAAGAGGTCAGAGTTTTCTTCTTAATGCACTTAGTTTGCTTCCTATTTTGTTAAATCCAATTCTTAAAAGTTGTACATGTGAAATCTCATCAATGTGATCCAAGGGAAGAGGGGGTTGGGACCATTAAAAAAACAACAACAGATAATGGAAACAGGGGCCTATTTTTTATTTGTTAGAAAGGTTTGGGGAACAAGGGTTCAGATAAAAGGATGCCTAAGGCACAACATGTATTATCTTCACCATTACCCCTTTAGCTTTCTTCTACTCTGCTAGGCAAGACTGCAAAGATATTCCAAGTGAGGAACATGCCACAGAGGAAAGCAATTAAATAATCTGTTCATCCAAAGGTCAGCAACTATGCCCTCTTTATGACCTATGGACCTCAACTCCATCTTAATTGATGTTCTCGGGTCATAAATGGGCCGTAGTTGCCCCCCCCCCTGGGTGAAATTCAGCAGATTCTGACAGGTTCTAGCAGACATTTTGAATACTTCAGAGAACCGGCAAATACCACCTCTGGCTGGCCCCAGATTGGGGTGGGAATGGAGATTTTGCAGTATCCTTCCCCTGCCATGCCCACCAAGCCACGCCAACAGAACCGGTAGTAAAAAAATAATAATTTCATCACTGCTCCCCCCTCCCTTCAACTCACGCACAGTAGCTGGGTATTTTCTGGCCTATGGAGGTAAGAAACTTGATATCCTTATTTTATTTTTGCAAAGAGAATGGCAAGGGTTCCTAAGCCAATCATTAAACCAGCCACAGATACATATTTTTTAGATTATATAAAGTTGTAACTGAATTATTCTGATTATCCAAGACATATGGATTTTATTTAGGAATCTCTCATTGGTATTGAGTTATGGTTATATATGTGATAGATGGCCTTTCTCTTAAAGATAATTGCTGCCTTCATTTTAATCAAATAAAAAGGTAGCTGAGGGCTATTCCAGTCCTGCTACTGCTGGTTCAGAGAAATTCTCATATTCCTCTAAGAATTCTGCTGTTTTATTTTTAGTAATAAGAGTGATTATAATTTACCCGACCAATATGTGTTATTGCTATTTTCTTATGTAGCTATAAGAAAGTTTTATTTAAAAGTTTGATGATCTGGCTCACTGTTTATATGTATTTCTGAGCCACTGTGTGATTAATGATATTGAGGGCATTTTCAGTAAATAAGAGTGCTTGCTTGCCAGGGAATTAATTAGATAGCAGTTCCATGGCATCTAATCAGTTAGGAGTACATCACTTGTAAAATACTCCCAACTAAGCAGTCACACAAGAAGTTCTTTGACATACAAATTATAAAATGTATTGATATAAAGAAAGAATCCAAATGGTTGTTGGCATAATTAAAAGGAAAATGGAAGAGGAGAATACAGATGAATGAAAATAATTCATATGAAGAAGCAATTTTAGTTTGGATGACATCTTTCTATAAACACATTGAAAGCTAACATTACAATTTTATTTTATTTTTATTTAGATTTAGAAGGCTTATTGACTCCCAAATGTTTCTGGGTAGCTTATCTAGTTAAAGGAAAGGAAAACAATTAGAGCTAATAAATCTTTCTACTATACCTTTTCTGGGATATAATTATTATGCAAAAAACTACAACAACAACAACAACAACAACAACAACACCACTAATAATAACTTAGTTGATTTATGGCATGCTGGCAGCAACCTGTATCAACCACCAGAGCCAGACAATGGTATTTGTGACACATCTTTAAATGTTCAGTTGACTGAGTTTCATGTTTGATGAATAAAAATATTAATGTAGCAGCAGCCAGTAGCTTTTACCACATAAGAGATACAGGTTTATTGATGCATCGAGTTCAGAGTGCTAACACACCAAGATCTGAACTGCCTGGGCTCCGCCCAGAACTTTAGTTTTATACCGTGCTCCAAACTGAGCTTTCTCAAGGCGTTTCCATATAAGAGACAAACATGACATTTCAAAAAGGAGAGGTTCATTTTGGAATGTTACAAAAAGAGAAGTACATAGGAAAACTACAAAAAGAGAAGTTCCTATAATGTCTTAAGCTATCGGCAGTTTCACCTCTGTTCTATCTTACACCCACGCTTGGCTTCTTGCCTAAGGTGACCAGACATCCCGCTTTCAGCGGGACAGTCCCTCTTTTGAACAATTTGTCCTGCATCCCGGTTTTTTAAAAAAAGTCCCGATTTTTTTTTAAGTTACGAAAAAGCCTCCAGCCGCCTTGAGGCTCTCCTAGCAACTGGGAGCGTATATTCTTCTTCGAGCTGAGCACATTCCCGCCCGCGTGTCCTTGGGAGCTGTTGCCAATGGCTGAGGGAGGAGAAGACTTTACTCCATGTGGAGACCGCGGGCTTCCCTCACAGATTTTTTCTTCTTCTGTTGCTTTGAGCAGCCCCTCCCTCCTCCCCTCTCTCTCTTTCTCTCTCTCTCGGAGCTGGTGGGCTGCCTCCGAGGCTGTCCAAGCTCAGCCCCTCCCCCCCCCGGACTGCTGCTTCGCCTCGGCTGCTCAGGGCTTCTAAATTGGCATTGCGTGTTGTATGGAGAGGGGATTAATGTGCCATAGAAACACAGTGTATGTCTCACGTGGCTGATAACCTGGTTCTCTATACAGAAGAGGTAATTTTAAAAACTTCGGAGCGCATCCAGAAAGAGGGGAGAAAGAGACTGAAGGAGTGTGTGCACAGGAGGGGGGGGTTTATACACATCCCAGTGAATCCAGAGGAGGGGGGAGAGAGAGAGAGAGAGAAAGAGGGTGAAGGAGTGTGTGCACAGGAGGGGGGGACTTTATACATGTCCCAGTGAATCCAGAGGAGGGGAGAGAGAGGGGGGGCTGAAGGAGTGTGTGCACAGGAGGGGGGATTTTATACACATCCCAGTGAATCCAGAGGAGGGGGGAGAGAGAGAGAGAGAGAGAAAGAGGCTGAAGGAGTGTGTGCACAGGAGGGGGGATTTTATAAATGTCCCAGTGAATCCAGAGGAGGAGTGTGTGTGTGTGTGTGTGTGTGTGTGTGTGTGTGTGTGTGAGAGAGAGAGAGAGAGAGAGAGAGAGAGAGAGAGAGAGAGAGAGAGAGAGAGAGAGAGACTATCACTAAGTGTTGTAGCTTATGATTCTTGATGAATGTATTCTATTTTATTTTTCTTTATGTACACTGAGAGCATATTCACTAAAGACAAATTCCTTGTATGTCCAATCACACTTGGCTAATAAACTATTCTATTCTATTCTATTCTATTCTACTCTACTCTACTCTACTCTACTCTACTCTACTCTACTCATTTCTATTTCAATTCTGATAAGGAGTTTAGCTTCTCTCTCTTGAAAATGTAAGCTAGCATAAAGCATTATAATGCAAGCTAGCTTTAGCTTTCAAACAGTTCATTTAGTGACCAAAGTTACAATGGCATTGAAAAAAGTGACAATTTTTCACACTTAGCGACCATTTTTCACACTTAGCGACTGTTGCAGCATCCTCATGGTTACGTGATCAAAATTTTATGTTTGGCAACAGATTCATATTTATGATGGTTTCAGTGTCCTGGGGTCATGTAATCGCCTTGTGTGACCTTTTGACAAAATATAAAATTTTTAATCAAGCCTCCCCCCCGCTCCCGGTCAATGGTGTCCCTCTTTACCAATCTGAAAATCTGGTCACCTTATTCTTGCCCCTCCTTTACAGCCACACTGTTCCAGTAATATGCGTTAACACAAACTGAGTAAATAAAATCATACTTAATAAAAATATAGATTAAGTATGTATTAATGCTCAGAAGCTAGTAAGAATTTAGTGCCTGGGGGCTCAAATACCCAGGTGATATTTTGGTTCATCTTCTCCCACCTGCCTCATTAACAACAACAACAACAACAACAACAACAACTTTATTGATATCACTGTACCAGGAGATGTCAGAGTCGAAGAAAAAGAACTAGAAAAAAATCATGAAATATTGTGACCTGGTCATCGAAACTACATGGCTATGGATGAAACATGTAACAGTGATACCCATTGTCATTGGGGCACTTGGTACCATGTCCAAGAATTTTACAAAACACATAAATAAATTGCAGCTTCCTGCAATAACACCAGCAGAACTGCAAAAAACCTGTGCTACTAGGAACATCATATATTTTAAGAAGATACTTGGTTGATACCTAGGACGCTAGCAGCAACCCATATCAACCATTAGCACCAGTCAACGGTATTTGGGACACATCTTTACATGTTCACTTGACTGAGTTTCATGTTCAATGAATAAAAGAAATAATAATAAAATTTAAAATTTAATCTTCAGTTGGATTCACAGTCTGGGACTGATAAAAACTTAACAGCTTAAGTCCTAACCAAAGACCTAAGAGCTGTTAAGGTAACGTCTGGGTCTGATATCAATTAAGTCCTTTAGCTATCACTCTGAAGGTTCCAATCATTATTGGTACAATAACAGATTTTTCTCCATAAGTATTTAACTTCAATCTTCAAGTTCTGATATTTTGCATTTTTTTCCAAATCATTTCCCTCAATCCTGCATCACCTATTATAGCAACATCAATGAACCAAGTTTTCCCCCCTTTTCAATAGCTGTTGTATCAGGAATGTTATGCACAGCATGCCTCTTTGTTTGGATCTTAAAGTTTCATAAGATCTTAACCCACATAAGATCCAAAATTTTCTCTACATGATGGTCCCAGTAGTTTTTACTACATTCAGATTCAGATTCAGACCTCTGTAAAGTTTCCAACAAATAATGCCGGCAACTCAGTCATATCCTGCTTGTAGTCAATTTGTACAATTTTGCTGCAGCCTTTGATCCAATGATCAATTGTTTCATTCTTTCCCCTAGAAGGGCACCATTTGCTATTGTTTGTTTCATGTTGAATGTTCACCTTCACTCAGTTATTTGGCAAAGCTGCTTCTTCAGCCACTAAAACAAAGTCTTCAATTTCTTTCTTTAACATCCCTGATCTTAACCAACTCCATGTGGGATTTTTTTCAGCTTTTCTTTCGGTATCCTTTGGCTTTCAATCATTTCTTTTTTATATTCAGCTTTCATCTTGTTCTTTTCAAAAACCATCCTAGTATAGCCTTTATTGTCATTGTACATCATGTATACAACAAAATTGGTTTTAGCCTCACTGGTGAAATCCATGACAAAAAATACAAACAACATAAATAGTATAAAGAATAATCCCTATGCAAGTAATTAGGAAAAAAAAATAAAGATACCATATTTTTCAGAGCATAAGAAGCACCAGAGTATAAGACTCACCAAGATTTTGAAGAGGCAAATTAAAAAAAAAAGTTTTTGCACTCTGCAGACCTCTCCAAAATGGCCCGTTTTTTGTGAAAACGGGCCTATTTTTTTTCTTCAAAAAAAGGGCATGAATAGCCTTTAGGAGGCTTGTAGAGTGCTCCTGGGGGGTGAGGTGGGGCCAAAAACAAGCAAAAAACAGCCCATTTTCCACTCATTTTTTAACTCCCCAGCCCCCAGGAGCACTCTGAAAGCCTCCTAAAGCCTATGCAAGGCCATTTTGGTGAAGGGGGCACGATTTCGGGAGGCAAAAAAATGTGGTATTAAGTGTATAAAACTCACCCAGATTTTCAGCCTCTTTTTTGAGGGAAAAAGGTGTGTCTTATACTCCGAAAAACATTGTAGTCGTATGCATGTGCATGGAGTGATTGTGGTTGTGCTTAAGAGTCTGACAGCCGAAGGATAGAAACTATTTTTAAGCCTTTTTGTTCGGCTGGCTATGCTTCGATTTCTTCTGCCTGATGGTAGAAGTTGGAAGAGACACTGACCAGGGTGTGAATCATCTCTGCTAAAGCAGCAAGACCTGGCGATGTCATCCTGTGGTGTCAGAGGGCAACCAATGGTTTCTTGTACCGAATTGATTTCTCTCTGTAGTGCCTTCCTGTCTGAGTTGTTAAACCAGCATACCACACTGTAATGGAGTATGTGAGGACACTTTCTATCATGGACCAATAGAAAGAAGTCATCAGCGGTTGTTCCCCCTGATTTTTTTGCAGAACTCTAAGGAAATGAAGTCTCTGTTTGTCCTTGCCAATCTCCAGGGACATGTTGTTTTTCCAGGCGAGATCTTGATAATAAGCATTCCCAAGAATTTAAAAGGGGAAACCCTCTCCACATAGCCCCCCTTGACATACAATGGGGTAGGTTTCTTTGTGCTTCCAGAAATCTAGCACCATCTCCTTTGTTTGATGTCTTCAGCAGAGATTCTTGGCTTTACTTAATGTAGTCATTTAGGCCATGAATGAAGAAAACCTCCTCCACAGTTTGTTTCACCTGTAAGGAGTCCTCTACCCTCTTTAGTTCCTGGCAAATACAACCAATCAATATTACTTTTTGGGTCCAAAGCATAGTGCATTGTCATTAATTTCCTTGCCTACCAATCCAAGTTATTGAGTTCCATCTGGTCCAATCTACGGAAAAGTGTCTAGGGAAATGAAAACATCATGCAATGTTGTCTGTAATAAAATTTAGAAATATTTGCTTCATTCCCCAGTGATGCAATGCTTCCCAGCCAAAAGGGTGCTGATCTGTGTTCCTGGGGGTCAAATGCTTATATTAAATTCATAGTTGATAAAAACTTCAAAGTACTGTTAATAGTATTTTGTGCTACAAGGAAATCTGTGAGGGGAGCCAAGTGAAAACATCTGTGAAACTACAATCTGGTCTTAGTAATTACTGCAAATGCAATAATATCTCTCTTGTGTTGCCTTCACATTTTGATCAGAGAAAGAAATGAGCTTTCTTTAAAAGTCAAATTTTGTAATGGTGCCCACGAGAAAGGCAGCTATGAATGAATCATGTATGTTGGAAAACTATGCAGATGTTTATATGTATTTTTGTGCAAGGAATTTTTAATTCTGTCCTCATCTGGTGTTGCTTGATTTTTATTATCCTTTGCTTCCATAAAAATATTTGATCGGGTCCATGTCATTATTATTATTTTAAAACAAACTCCCTGTAAATATTCTGTGTACATTTATTAAGATGTACATTATTCCCACATTTATTAGTGTTGGATGTTTTTCTTGAATGGTTTTATTTTTCTGTGACTGATAATTTATGCAAAGGATGAAATAGCTTCTGCAGCTTTTAAACCATGTGATCATCTCATAAGATTAAAAGGCCATTTTAATACCGAATTTAATGAAATACTGACTAACTAGGATTTGAAAAGGTAATGTAATAATACAATTACACTAGGAATGAGAAAGAAAATTTGAATGTTAAAAATGGCTATCATATTGGGCTTTGTGGGTTCTTTGATCAGAAATCCAATAATTTATGTAGAAACCTCATTTACCCACATCCCTCTGATGTAATTATCATATAAATATGAATGTGGTACTATTTTACTATTTTTGCATTATAGTCAAAGTGGCCTCGGTGGCAAAAATAGACAATGATAAATGTGGATATGGTGATTATGCAATTAAAATCTTATCTAAAGACAGAATATATTTTGTTCCAAATATATTGCATAATAATACTGAACAAACATACACACACACACATACACAGAGAGAGAGACATATGTATGTACATACGTACATTTGCGCATGTGCGAGACTGAAAAATGGCGCCCAGGCGTTCTGCTCCGGTCTGACGAGGTGAGCAAACGCTGAAAAAAACCTAAAAACTAAACAACTTCGCGCCTCGAAGAAGATCCCGGGGATGTCCGGAATTCAGGGGACCCGAGGAGCCCAGACCTTTGCGGGGGTCGCCGCTTCTGGGCGACCCCGGACTGCATAACTTCGGAGGTCTGTTCTGTGTGCTGTGAGCTGCCTGCGTTATCCGGCAGTGGGGGGCGGCGGCGTCATGTCGGCGTCTTTCAGCGGCCTAGGCGTTTTCATCTGGCTTATCGAGCTGCTTCATTGGGTCTTTGTGGGACTACTATCGCTCCGGAGGGAGAGAGAACCAACTGAATCAGCCCAGACCGTTGCGGGGGTCGCCGCTTCTGGGCGACCCCGGACTGCACAACTTTGGGGGTCTGTGTGCTGTGAGCTGCCTGCATTATTCGGTGGGGGGGCGGCGCCACGCCTGCTGCAATGGTGGCGTTTTTCGGCGACCTAGGCGATTTCACCTTGCTTATTGAGCTGCCTCATTGGGGCTTCGTAAGACCACTATTGCTCCGGAGGGAGAGAGAACGAACTGAATCAGTGTGGGGACTGAGCAGATTGGATGGGCGGTTTTTCCTGACGCTGCATCGGCCCCTCCGGATGGCTCCCTTTACTACTCAGCCTCACTTCCCTCCCAGCATTGCCTCCTTCCTCCTTTGCCCCTGCTCGGTCAAGTGGCCCTCTGGACGCATTCTACTCGTTGCCCCCCCTTGTTGCGGTGAGGCTTTTCCCTGTGTTTTCCACCTGCCATCTGGCGCCCCCCTACTGTGGCATTTTAACTTCTGGCCACCTCTGGTTGCGGATTTTGGACTTTCAGACCCGCTAGCTCAGCCCCATCTGGCTTTGAACATTATCAACACTACCACCTGCCATTATCC
Organism: Thamnophis sirtalis; assembly: GCF_051295495.1. Classification (NCBI taxonomy): domain Eukaryota; kingdom Metazoa; phylum Chordata; class Lepidosauria; order Squamata; family Natricidae; genus Thamnophis; species Thamnophis sirtalis. The sequence goes on from NW_028261395.1 coordinate 26,845,532, forward strand.
CTGGGACTCTATCTGGGACAGCGCTTGTGGAAGAAGGCCCCCTGCTTTCCTTAATTGTTCCGGACTCTTTGGACCTATTCAGACCTGTAGAAGTGGGGGACACGAGTTACGCCCCTGTATACCTTCTCTGGACCATAACTGGATGCTAATTATCGTAATTATTCTAACCATCTCGATTACTGAGAGCCATTTGGCTCTGCCTGGACTCGCACCCTAACAGCTGCGCAATCTATCTTTTCTTCCTTTTCTCTACCTTTTCTCTTCTTACTTTGTATGGGATATGCTAGGGGTATGTATGTAATTGGAATGAATGATCCCACTTTTATTACCATTATTGTTGTATTTTCTGTGTTTTAACTATTACGTGGGGACTGTTTGGGGGAGTGTTTGAGTATGTATGATTCGGAGGACCTGCCGGGAGTGGCGGGGGCTATGGGGGTGGTTGAGGGGACCAGAGACACAGGAGAGGGTCGGGGTATTGCGGTCGTAACAGGGAGGGGCAGATACGGCGGGGACTTTAGGGCAGGCCATTACCGGGGAAGGAGGGTTCGCTACATTGCAGAGATCCCTCCTTCCGGCCCTAGGAGTCCCACTCCAAGACCAGATGGCGTAAGTAGTCAGGACCCTGGTCTCAGGCTGTTGTCGCTAAATGCCAGGTCTGTTGTTCATAAAGCTCCTCTCGTCCGGGACTTAATTTTAGACGAGAGGGCAGACCTGGCATGTATTACTGAGACCTGGCTGGGCCCAGAGGGAGGAGTCCCCCTTGTAGAGCTGTGCCCAGAAGGATTTCAGGTGCTGCATCAGCCAAGAGCCCAGGGAAGGGGTGGGGGTGTGGCCGCCGTTATCCGGGAGTTGTTAGTTCCTCGTAGGGTCCCTGCTCCGGAGATTGTCGGGTGTGAGTCTTTGCTGTTAAAGTTGGACCTCAAGGGTCAAGTGGGTCTGCTGCTAACGTACCTGCCTCCCAACAGCGTTGCAGCAGCCCTCCCCTCGCTCCTCGAGTCGGTAGCCGAGCTGGCAATTGAGTTCCCTAGGTTGATGGTCCTGGGGGACTTCAATTTGCCGTCGCTCGGTGAAAACTCTGATGGGGCGCAGGAGTTCATGGCCTCCATGACAGCCATGGGCTTGACCCAAGTAATTAGAGGCCCAACCCATTCAGCGGGACACATGCTTGACCTTGTATTTCTCTCGGAGCAGTGGATTTGTGATCTTGGTCTGAGGGGGAGCGACATCATACCCCTGTCGTGGTCAGACCACTGCCTACTGAGGCTCGACTTCCGGAGGCCAAACCCCCACTGTAGGGAGGAGGAACCGACCAGGTGGTTCCGCCCCAGGCGCCTTATGGAGCCGTTAAGGTTCCAGACGGAGCTTGGGGTTATTCCTGACACTCTCGCCCACAGTCCGGTGGAGACTCTGGCTGCTGCGTGGCACTCGGCAGCGTCGGAGGCCCTCGACCGGATTGCGCCACTGCGGCTCCTCCGAGGCAGCGGATCCCGGAGACCCCCTTAGTTCACCGAGGAACTCCGGGAGATGAAGCGCCGGAGGAGATGCCTAGAGCACCGTTGGAGGTCCGATAAGTCCGAATCGAACCGAGCAATGGTAACCACCTGCACCAGGGAATACACCAGGGCACTTAGGGCAGCAAAAAGATCTCACATAGCCACCCTGGTTGCATCCGCTGAGTCCCGTCCAGCCGCCCTGTTTAGGATAACCCGCTCCCTATTGAACAAAAGGGAGACGGGGGAACCCTTGCAGGGCAGAGCTGAAGAGTATGCCCAATTCTTAGCGGACAAAATTGCTCGGTTTCGGTCGGACTTGGACTCCACCCCCGCAGTTCCAGCCGAGACACAGGGGGACCAAGTAGAACAGCTCTGGGTTGAGTTTCAGGACGTTACCCCCGGGGATGTGGACAAGGCCATGAGAGCTGTAAGTACCTCCACCTGTGTTCTGGATCCGTGTCCCTCATGGCTGGTCACGAACTGCAGTGAGGTGACACGAGGCTGGATCCAGGCGGTCGTGACCGCCTCCCTTCAGGAGGGGAACTTCCCCGCCGCACTGAAAGCGGCGGCGGTGAGACCCCTCCTGAAGAAACCATCCTTGGATCCAGCTGTCCTTAATAGCTATCGCCCTGTCTCCAACCTTCCCTTCTTGGGGAAGGTTGTTGAGAAGGTGGTGGCCTTCCAGCTCCAACGGTCCTTGGAGGAAGCAAACTACCTAGACCCCTTCCAGTCAGGCTTCAGACCCGGTTACAGCACAGAAACCGCTTTGGTCGCATTGATTGATGATCTTTGGAGAGCCAGAGATGAGGGACATCCCTCCATCCTGGTCCTCCTCGACCTCTCAGCGGCTTTCGATACCATCGACCATGGTATCCTTCTGCGACGACTGCGGGAGGTGGGAGTGGGAGGCACCGTGCTACGGTGGTTCTCCTCCTACCTCTCGGACAGGTCGCAGTCGGTGTTAGTGGGGGGGCAGAGATTGTCCCCTAGGCCCCTAAATTATGGGGTGCCTCAGGGCTCGGTCTTATCCCCCCTACTATTCAACATCTACATGAAACCGCTGGGGGAGATCATCCGCAGGCACGGGATTAGATACCATCAATATGCGGACGATACTCAATTGTATCTGTCTGCCCCGTGCCAACTCAATGAAGCGGTAGATGTGATGAGCCGGGGTCTTGAGGCCGTTATGGACTGGATGAGGGTTAACAAGCTTGTGCTCAACCCAGAAAAGACCGAGTGGCTGTTGTGTTTTCCTCCCAAAGATCTGACTAATATTCCATCACTCAGGCTGGGGGGTCAAATTTTACACCCCTCAGAGAGGGTTCGCAACTTGGGAGTCCTCCTGGATCCGCAGCTGTCATTTGACCACCACCTAACGGCTGTGACCAGGGGGGCATTCGCCCAGGTTCGCCTGGTGCGCCAGTTGCGACCCTACCTGAATCGGGAGACTCTCACAACAGTCACTCGGGCCCTTGTGATCTCCAGGCTGGAATACTGCAATGTGCTCTACATGGGGCTGCCCTTGAAGAGCATCCGGCGACTTCAGCTAGTCCAGAACGCAGCCGCGCGAGTGATTGCGGGTGCACCTCGATTCACCCGCATAACACCTATCCTCCGCGAGCTGCGCTGGCTGCCTGTCGATCTCCGGATGCGCTTCAAGGTGCTATTAATCACCCATAAAGCCCTACATGGCAGTGGATCTGGATATTTGAGAGACCGCCTTCTGCCAATTACATCCCTGCGACCAATACGATCCCATAGACTAGGCCTCCTCCGTATCCCATCGGCCAGCCAGTGCCGGCTGGCAACCACAAGGAGGAGGGCCTTCTCAGCAGTAGCCTTTGGAACGAGCTCCCTGTGGAGATTCGTACCCTCTCCACCGTCCAAGCCTTCCGCATAGCCCTGAAGAACTGGCTCGCCCGTCAGGCCTGGGGATAAGGATAGTTACCCCTCCCGAATGATGAATGTATGTTGCCTACCATTTTATGATATGTCTCTATCTTGATGTTTGTATTCCCCCCCTTCCCAGTTTTATGTGAGCCGCCCTGAGTCCCCTCAGGGAAAAGGGCGGCCTACAAATTCTAATAAAACTATAAAACTATAAAAACTACGTACATACATACATACATACATACATACATGTGTGTGTGCGTATATATATATATCATCTATATGTAGGTCTCTAGTTATTCGGGTTTTCTCCCGCGTAAAATTGGAGATGTCTTGGTGACGTTTCGACGAAGTCTCATTCATCATCTTCAGGCTTCTTCAGGCTTGGTGCTTCCAGGAGCAATGTATATATCTATATATAATATAAATAAATAAATAAATGCTGGTCTTGTTGTATTTGGGTCTTTTCCCGTGTAAGATTGAGATTGTCTGGGCAATGTTTCAGCGAGGTCTCACTCGCCATCTTCAGGCTGGGTTTTGGCCTTAAACTTTAATCTCAATCTTACATGGGAAAAGACCTGAATGCAACAAGACCAGCATACCTACACCTGTGAGAATCTATGAAAACACACACACACACACACACACACACACACACACACACACACACACACACCGTATTTTTTGGAGTATAAGACACACCTTTCCCCCCCCAAAAAGAGGGTGAAAATCTGGGTGCATCTTATACATTGAATACAGCATTTTTGGCCTCCTGAAACCTCACCCGTCCATCCCATTTTTCACAAAAATGGATATGCAGAGGGTTTGGGAGACCTGCAAAGTGCTCTGGGGAGGGCAAAAATGAGTGAAAAATGGACCCATTTTTCACAAAATGGGGGTGTTTTTGCCCTCTCAAGCTCCCAGGAGCACTCTGCAGGCCTTCCAAATTCTCTGCACGCCCCATTTTTTGCCAAAAAAAAAAAAAAGGTCCATTTTTTTTGAAAAACAGGGCTTCTTTTGCTTGTTTTTGCCCTCCCCGGCCCCCAGGAACCCTCTATAGGCCTCCCAAACCCTCTGCATGCCCTGTTTTTAACCTCCCAATCCCACCAGTGATTGTGTTTTTCCCCTCCCCGGCCCCCAGGAGCACTTTGTAGACTGCCCAAACTCTCTGCATACCCCATTTTTTCACAAAAAACGGGGTGTGCAGAGGGTTTGGGAGGCCTGCAGAATGCTCCTGGGGAGGGGAAAAATGTTTTTTAAAATTTACCTCTTCAAAATCTTATACTCCGGTGCATCTTATAGTTCGAAAAATACGGGAAGTGTGGTTACCAGTGTTCTGCACATGGAAACTTCTGCATCATTTCTAAAGGAGAGATGTCTACGTATATTTGAGTCAAGAATTCTTTCCTTGAAAAATGGAGGTTGCATTTGGGGTTGCATTTCAAGGTGCCATCCGTGCCATCCACAACCAGCTGTGTGTGGCTGAGGAGGTGTTGCCAGCAAATGTGCTTGCACTTTAGAAAAGCATCACCATAATCTTCTTTTGGGCATCTAGGAGCTGCCCAAATTGGTCGTAGTTCACTGCAGGATTCAAAAGCTGTGTGATTCCCCACAGAAATTCATGATCCATAGCCGAAGATATCTATGGCCCACCCTGTGGATCCTGAAATGAGTCTTGGCAAGGGGAGTATTTTCTTCAAGATGTGTCTCCTCTATTTGGACTATCCAATGCTGAATTATTCTCTGCAATTAAAAGATGCAGTTTTGTTTAAAGATTTTGTATAGGTTATAGTCCAGACACTGTATTGAGTCATGCAGTGCTGTTTCTAGTTTGGAAATGTTAACATGTTGAGCAATAAACCAGGGGTGAAATCAACCTACCTTTGCTACTGGCTCGCAAATTTGAGCGCATGTGCAGAGCATCAAAAATGGATGTGATGACTTCTGGGCTGGTGGGCGGAGCCTTCTACCAAACACACCTGCAAAAGTAAGAACAGCAAGGGGGGGAATCAACTGTGCTACACGATTTAGATTAGCTAATATAAATCACACATCACAGCTGATCATCAGAAATACTGGTTTGTGTGAACCGATAGCAGTTTTAAACTACTGGTTCAGGTGAACCGGTAGCATTTCACCCCTGCAATAAACTATATTTCTTTATTCTTTTGTTAGACGTGCATCCTGCTTTTCTTCCAGAAATAAAGAGCAGCATATATATACAACACTCCTTCTGACATTATTTTAATTATTACAAATAAAACATACAACACCCCCCCCCAATTCTATTGGGTTAAACAAAATTAAACAGAATTAAAATAATAACTCATACTGCTTTTATTCCACCAGGTATGGTAAAATCCTGTCCTCAAGACATTATCAACACAATCTGGATCCGCATAACATGCTAAAATGGAATACAATTGGTTTGGCTTTGATTTTGTCTATTGTTTAAACCTTGACATTTTGGTTTTTGCACTACTGTTGATATGGCTTAGTTGATGTATGGAATCCCTCAAATATGATTAATCCACAAACCTGCGTTGACAAAATAATGGCTTAGTACTTGTGTAATATGTGAACCCAGACCAGAGATTTGAAAATTATAAACTTTCCCTTGGCCACACTTCCGACCTTTAGAAATGTAGGCAATGCAACAGACATAAAGCAACTGAGTGTTCAGACTGTGGTATAGAATAGAAAAGCCTGCAGTGGTGAATACTGAAGTAATTGAACAGATTTCACTGAGTGCTAAATTTACATTACAACCCACTCTAGACTAACAAGAAATGGAATAATTCAGAATTGAATAATCAGCGCAGCCTAGTTTCTTTAGCTGGAATAGGGCCCAGTTCAATTAGCGGCTTCAACTAATTCAAGGAAAATCTAGCCCACATATAAAGCAAAAGCTTTAAAATGATTCTTGGGGAAATCAAGCAGATGAACTCCTTAAATCAGAATTCCTGGCTGAAGAAGAACCCAAAATAAAACACAAGAAAAACAAACTGGAGACCTTTATTGACCTTTTGATAGCGCATTTTTAAAAAGTGATTGATTAGTGAGCTGAACTTTTGAGACGCTTTCACTGCCTTGTACAGGAAGAAATACTACAGTTGTGATATCCTGAATGAAAACATCATTAGTGGCTGCCTTATAGCAGCATTTTATAATAATAAACCGATGTAATTACTGGACTCTGAATTAAAACTTCAAAGAGCCATTACGCACACTCATTTAGGTTGATCAAATAACAGCAAAACGAAATTAAAAATTCTCTCAAGCTGAATATACAGCATATATCACTCTGGCTATAGGAAGAAGAAACCCAAGTGAGCCTGACTTACAAGGTCAAAGAATAGTTTCAGCAAGAGCTACCAAAAAGAAATAGGCATAACATGGACTCCTTCTGAAAGAATAAGCATCTTCGTTAGCCATATGCCATCAGACATCTCATGACACACTTGAAGATAAAAATGTAAAATGCGGCAAGGTGTGCAGAGATTTTTGTAATTTTAGCTGTAACATCAGTTTTACAAAATTAGGATGTATACTGATTTCACTCAGCTGACATAATCCACCTATGGAAAAAGTCAAGTAGTTAAGGCATCAAATTAGAAGCTTAGGGGACTGTGACTTCTAGTTCCACCTGAGCAGAGGTGGGCTGCTGCCGGTTCGCACTGGTTCAAGTGAACCAGTAGTTAAGATTCTGTGCAGTTCAGCGAACCGGCAAATCCCACCACGAGCTGATCCTGCCCCTGCTTATTTTTCGGCCTGTTTTCTGGCACATGTTGGGCTGCTTGAGGGCAAAAACTGCCATGAAAATGGCCTGAAAATAGCCCAGACAATAGGCCTGAAAACGGCCCAAAGGGCCTGAAAATGGCCCAAACAAAGGCTTGAAAATGGCCCAAAGGGTGCCCTGAAAACAGCCCAAAAGTGGCCCAAAACGCCCTGATTTTTTGCCATTTTGGGGCCATTTTTGGCCATTTGGGGGGCATTTTGGGGCCATTTTTATGTGAGTGATTGGGAGGCGGGGTGATGAGTGATGTCACCCATCCAATCATGACCCAACCGGCCACGCCTACCCAGCCAGAGAATCGGTTAAGTTATTCAAGTCCCAGCACTGCACTTTAGATATGAAAAATGGCTGGGTGACCTTGAACCAGTCACTCTGTCTCAGCCTCACTCACCTTCCAGGGTTGTTGTTGTTGTTGGGAAAATAGAAAGAGGAAGGAATATTAGGTATGTTTGCCACTTTGAATTATGTAAAGGCAATAACTAAATAACTAAATATTGATTCTTCCTTTCAGTGTATCGTTTGCTACAAGGATCCACAGTCTCGACATCAAAATTGGATGCTCAGAATAGACAGGAAAGAACTGTTTATTTCTATGTCATTTTCCATGTTCAAAACACACCTCAATCTGTGATTTAAAAACAAAGCAGTTTGTATTATTTTTGAGTACTTTTTACTCAAGATATATATATTTTAGTAATTTTGTGAAACTAGAAGCAGAAAATATGAAAAATGATGGAGAAATTATCACTGGTTTTAATTTGACTATTTGTCCAGAAAATCAGGTCAGTTTGTATAAAACTGAAGACTTGAGCCAATATTCTGACCTAGGAGAGGCCTCCAGCTGATTGATCTGAAGAATGGTCACCAATCTTTATCACCACATTTGAGAAAATCACATTTCCAACATTCCCCCTACCCCCTATTATCAAATTTGTAATATAAAGAATGATCTAATCTTTCCAGGTTTAATCAAGAAGTTTAATAAAAGTGACAGACATAGAATAGACTTCTTTACTGGCCAAGGGTGATTGGACACACAAGGAATTTGTCTTTGGTGAATAAACTCTCAATGTACATAAAAAGAAAAAAAAGCCACTTTCATCAAGAATCATAAGATACAACACTTAATGATAGTCATAGCGTACAAATAAGCAATCAGGAAACTATCAGTATCAATATACATAAATCGTAAGGATACAAGCAACAAAGTTATATTCATGAAGTCATAAGTGGGAGGAGATGGGTGATAGGAATGATGAGAAGACTAACAGTAATAATAATGCAGCCTTAGTGATGGTTTGACTGTGGTGAAGGAATTATTTGTTTAGCAGAGTGATGGCATTTAGGAAAAAAACTGTTCTTGTGTCTAGTTGGTGTGCAGTGCTTTATGGTGTCGTTTTGAGGGTAGAAGTTGAAACAATTTATGTCCAGGATGTTAGGGGTTTGTAAATAGTTTCATGGCCCTCTTTTTGTCTCATGCAGTGTACAGGTCCTCAATGGAAGGCAGGTTGGTAATAATTGTTTTTTCTGCAGTTCTAATTATCCGTTGAAGTCTGTGTCTGTCTTGTTGGGTTGCAGAACCAAACCAGACAGTTATAGAGGTGCAGATGACAGACTCAATAATTCCTCTGTAGAACTGTATCAGTAGCTCCTTGGGCAGTTTGAGCTTCCTGAGTTGGCTCAGAAAGAACATTCTTTATTGTGCTTTTTTCCCAACGCAATTAATGTTCCCCTTTTTTCCTGTCAGCCCCGGAGGCCATCTTTTTCTTCGGATCTTCAGGGCTGCCACACTTAGTGCTGTGGGAAACTCGGAGGGGGGATTTCATGGAGTGGTAAAGATATCTAACCATAACAACGTTCTTTTCTCTGGGAGTCAAGGATGTTCAGCCTGCAACTGGAGGCATCTCCAGTTGGATGTTGGATTGATTGGACCATGTGATGAACATGTGGGTGCAGGTGAAGGGACTTTGATTTTCTTGAAAAAATTTCCACAGTTTGAAAATTCCACAAAAGCAGACCTCCTGGTAGAATTATGTGCATTAAAACCACCTAGGCCAGGGGTCAGCAACCTTAAACACTCAAAGAGCCACAAAGGTCCTAACCAGAAGCCCCTTGTTCAATTTTGGAGCTGACCAGAAGTCCGGTTCCCCCACCATAGAGTCTCCTCCTAGCACAGCGTCATTTTTCCTCTACCTGTCCTAACTGAACGCCCCCTCAATTGTGGAGCCGACTGGCAACAGGGAGCTGCAGCAGAGGGATGAAAGAGCCACATGTGGCTCCAGAGCCACAGTTTGCTGATCCCTGACCTAGGCAACTGAACCAGCCTCAACTTACTTAACAAATATGTATTCAAAATTATGATGCTGCCAGTCACCAGACACCTTTACTTGATCATATTTCATCCATTTGAATTTGGAAAAAGTGTTTACTAAGTTGTGATTGATTTGGGCAGATTGTTTCTTGAGAAAACAGAAATAGCTAACATAACAGACTTGTTTCCCTTGACATCTTTGTTCTGGGCAAGCGGAGCAGAGTTATTGGATATTTCAAATTAAATGATTTCTAAACATCTGGGGGCTTGCTTCAAAGAATGCAAATGTTTGAAAAATATGGCACTTTCAGCTATTTCCTACTTGCTCCCGATCTCAGAAAACAATGAATTATAATAGTACAGGTTGTTTTGGGGTCTCTCAGGACTTCACAGACTCCACAAATCCGTTTTCCATGTGCTGTTGGGTATTTTATTTTTCATTTCTCTCTACTAAAGGTTCTTGGGTTGGGAATGAGCCACCATTCTGCATTAAAATGAATTTGTTGAGCTAGTCTGTTAAAGGTTTCCTTTCTGTGCCAACAATAACTGCACCAGACAGCATTGGAACTGAAAAAGGTTGGAACTGATTAAAGTTGATGTCCTAGCAGATTAACAGAGGATGCAGAGAATTCCTCAAAGGGATGCTTTTCAGGTAGCCCTTGACTTACAACCGGTTGCTTAATTATCGTTTGAAGTGGCCTAGGGGTATTTACAATCCAGATTTGAAATTCCAATAGTCACTCCCCCCTGCACTTAAGTGACTGTAGGTAGGACTGTATCTGTGGCTGTTGGTAGTGACCTGCAGTCACGTGTCTGCTGTTTATGACATTTTTGCACATAACTGGCATTTATTTCCGGTTTTCAGCAAAACTGGGCCCAGGGTGAACCATTGATTCACTTAATGACCATGGCATTCACTTAATGACTACATATTTACTGAATGACCACAGTGATTGTGTTAAAATATTAATGACTGAGAGAGATATGGGAACAAGGTCAGCCAATAAATAGGCATAGTAACTAAGTCAGCCAATGGGAGCTTAAACAGATCTGAGTCTGTGCAGAGAATTGAAACAGAAACTTAAGCTGTCTGCTGCTCTGAGAAATAAACTTAAGCAGTAAATTTAAGTCTGTGCTTGTCTGCTGAAATGAAGCTAACTGCTTGTGTTTGCCTGTAACTCTCCTGCCTTGTGTTTACTTGGAAGAATCACCTGCTGGTATTGTACATTTATTCATCTATTATTATGTATATAAAGAAGTTAATGAACCTATCTATTTCAGTTATCTGCGTGCACTTTCTGGATTTGATTATTCTGCAACAAACTCTGAAAGACTTGATCAGCAACCATTGTAAAAAAGTCCTAAATTCAGGTTGGTCACATGGGTGACCCAATTTATAACCATCACAGGTTATGACCATGATGGACAGGTTCCATTATGGTCATAGCTCAAGGACTACCTATATTTATTTCAGAAAACATAAGAGTTAATTTTGCAACCACCTCTTGATGTGCTTGCATATATTTGGCCTGAACAGAACATATTTCTCCTTTACCATGGATGGAGTTTTCTTTCTCTTCACTTTGTATTCTTGTCTCTTTTTCTCTCCTATTTCCTTATTTCTCTCCCCCCCCCTCATTATTTTCTTATTCTTTGGGGGTTTTTTCCTCAAAACCCAAGCCCTTCTGCTTCTGTTACAGTGCAAAGGAAAATTCATTCTTTATTTCCTCATTTGACTTATGTGATGTGCCATCTTCAGTTTAATTTTCTGAATTGTTCTTGTTGTTAGTTGCAAATTCATGTCCGACCCATTGTGACCCCATGGGCAACGTTCCTCCAGGCCTTCCTGTCCTCTATCATTCCCCGGAGTCCATTTAAGCTCACAGCAACTGCTTCAGTGACTCCATCCAGCCACCTCATTCTCTGTTGTCCCCTTATTCTTTTGCCCTCCATCATTCCCAGCATGAGGCTCTTCTCCAGTGAGTCCTACCTTCTCATTAGGTGGCCAAAGTATTTGAGTCTCATCTTCAGGATGTGGCCTTCTAAAGAGCAGTCAGGGTTGATCTCCTCTAGGACCAACTGGTTTGATCGCCATGCAATCCAAGGGATTTGCAGAAGTCTTCTCCAGCACCATAGTTCAAAGGCTTCAATTCTTTGGCACTCAGCCTTTCTTATGATCCAACTTTCACAGCAATACATTGCAACTGGGAAAACCATAGCGTTGACTATACACACTTTTGTTGGCAGGGTGATGTCTCTGCTTTTTAGCATGCTGACTAGATTTGCCGTAGCTTTCCTCCCCAGGAGCAAGCATCTTTTAATTTCTTGGCTGCAGTCCCTATCTGCAGTGATCTTGGAGTCCAGGAAAGTAAAATATGTCACTACCTCCATTTCTTCCTCATCTATTTGCCAGGAATTGAGAGGGCCGGGTGCCATGATCTTAATTTTCTTTCTTATTTAAACAATTTTTATTTGTTTTTTAAACAAAGACAAACAAGCATAAAAATAAAAATAAAAATACCCATCTTCCATTACAAATTGTAGAAAGTGTGTCAGTTGATTACAGTATTTCCATGCATCTCTTCCATTTTCATCACCTGCTTTTCATATCAAATCACATATTTTAAATTCACCTATATTCATGTATATCACAATTATTATATCTCAACCTTAATTTGACTATAATTGTTTTTACATCCTTTTATATATAATATTCAAAATCTAGAATAGAATTATATGATAACATTCCATTAAATCATCCTAAAATCATCCAATCACAATACATCTTTATAACATATTCTAAATAAAGCTTTTAAACGTCCTCTCATAATCTCCATATATTGTTTATATACAATTTCATATTATCAAACTGATATATCTATATGTATTGTTATCATTATTAATCATTATTTAACTATAGCTATTGTCGCTTCATTTTATACATACTACTAATAAACTACATTTAGCTTAATTTTTATTATACATTTTCATTGCATCAACCTGTATCACTCCAGCAACAGTATGGTCTTATATTTCTTGCCATTTGTGGCATTAATGTTCTAGTTACTTTCTTAATAAATCTTGTATAAACCTCCCTTGGCAACATGCTGTTCCTTTCGTATCTCACAAAAGCTTGAAACCCAACATCTGCTCTCTCCATCAGCTTATCTTTGGTTATCACTAGTTCTTCTATCAAGATTTCTCTCCTTATCTCCATCAATTTTTCTCTCTTTTCTTCTTCTGTGCTTTGAAGTCTGGGGTAGAGTTCCAATCCATCCATCTCCCCTTTCCATATTCCGCTCTTGCCATTGCCAACCACACTCACTTTGTTGACAGACTCCACAGTTTTCTTATCTCTGCTCATTTTTTTCTTCCATCTTTTGAACTCTGTCTTCCAATTTCTTCATTTGGTAAACATCCCCAGTTTCTCCATCAGATTTTTCTATTTTGTATTCCATATTCTCCAATCTCTCTTCAATTCTCTCTGTCACAACTAATAGATTTCAAATTTCAAACATAATCATTTACAATGTTACAGTTTCTTTTTCCTGCTGGGCCATTCTTTCAATTCAAGCAGATACTGTTACTATGGGGTTCAAGGCTATTTTAATAAACAGGTTCATTTATTATCTTTCAAGTCAAAATGTTGTCTTCTCTCCAATAGCTAGTGATAGAACTTCCAAAAGGCACTTGTATAAACAACTTGTGCACTTCCTATTATCACTGTCAGTCAACAAGCTGAAAGAACCTTGAATCTCAAGTGATCAAAGAGAAAGAAGAAGGGAAGGATCCAATGTCACGACGATACAGACTTGCGGTCTCGATGCTCTGAGACCTCAGACAATATTTTTGCCACTGGGTGGTCCAATCGGACCTAAACCTTCCTGCAGAGATGGTGAACAGGAAGAATATGTCTTGCTGATCTCAGGGACATCACAAAGTCCCTGATCGATGCAAGAGAAGTTGTTCAAGCCGGTGACAAAAAATCCAGCCAAGGCTGACGAAGTCGGGGCAGCTCCAAAATGGAAGGATACGGAAAGAGAAAGTGTTTCCAGCTGGTGAGGAATTTTTACCGTTTTAAAAGAGACTGCCTATAAAAAACTTAAAATTAATTTATATTGGAGAATAGAAGAAATAAGTGGTGGAATAATGTTTGGAGTGGTTTTGGACAGTAGGTTATCTTACTTTTTAAATGCTATGTTCATGGATGGAATTTATGCAAGCCTTTTAAAATGAATGTATTAAGTTTTCTTCTTCTATTTTTTTCTTTTATTATTCTTTGTAACCTATGGACTAAAATTCTCCTCTTTCATTACTGTGGGTGTTTTTCTAATTCAAGAATCAGACTTTTTTTTAAAACTTGAAATACAAAAAAGATACAAAAAGAAACAAAGAAAATTGCAACAATAACACTGCTACTCGAAGGCTGGGGGGTTGTGTATTGGAAACAAAACACTTACTTTTCTTACTGATTATCCTGACTTGTCACTCCAAGGTCTCACTGCCGTTTATAGAGAGTGATAAAGCATACAGATGTCCCTTTGAAATATATCTTTAACCAGAGAAAAGTGAAAATAAAATTTTATTGTGAATCTATGCTTAATCTTGTAAAAACCTTCCAAGCTAGAGCAGCAGTGTTTGTTAACTGGAAATAATGTCACAACTTCAACAGCAGAAAGAAACTTTAAGCCTGCAAAAGATATTGTTAGAAATTCAAAAATTATCAAACACATTTGAGAGGATGGAGAAAAAGTTGGAAGACTTAGAGCATCTAACAGTAAAATATGATGAAGTTGGAGATGTTTATCAAGTGGAAAAAGTGGAGGTTAGAATCCTAAAAACTGAAGAGGAAAATGACCATAAAGAAATTAAATCTGCTGATATTTATGGTGATTGGTTTGTTTCTGGAAATGGAAAGAGTGGAATACTGAAAGAGAAATTAAATGGAGGGGAACTTAACCCCAGGTGGCAAGACACAGAAGAAGAAAAAACAAAAGAATTTATGGATTTAAAGAGAGAAATTTTATTAGCAACATCATTGATAACACTACTGACAATTAAAGATAAGCTGATTAAGGAAACAGAAGAAGGGCATTGAAATTACGTGAGAGATTTTATAAGCAAGGAGTTGCTAAGAGGAGTCCATGCAAATTTGATTAAGGAGATGATTAGAGGAATGACACCACAAATGGCAGAAGACATGAGACTGTTTTGCTACTGGAAAGATACAGGTTGATAGATGGAAGTGTATAATTTAAAACTAGTTAAACCTATTGAAATTTAGTGACAATAGATGTAGTTAAATAATTGATAATGATAATAATGTATACAATGTGTAGTGTTATGATAAGTAATAATTGGATATGAATATTGAATGGTACCCATGAAAGGAAGATTAGAAATCCTTTTAGATTATATATAAAGGTTAATAAAAAAGAACTAAGTTAGATTCAGTTAAGTCTGGATTATTAGGGGGAAAATGTTATGATACAGGATATAGTTAAATAAAGGAGGGATAATGATAACAACACACACACACACACACACAAACACACGTGTGTGTGTGTGTGTGTGTGTATGTATGTTTGGGTACAACATAAGGAAACTGGATATAAATTGTAAACAGTGATTTGGAAAGGAGGATTAGAAAATGTTGTTACTAAATATTATGGATGTTTAGCTAGAATAGGACATAAGGATTCAGTGTTATTGGAGGATTTTAGAAATAGTAAATGAAATGCCAGTATGTGGTTATGTATTAAATCTTGGTATATTTTGTGATGAAAGACATTTAAACAATTATAGTCAAATGAAAAGGGAGGTATCATTATGGTAACATGTATAAATATCTGAGTTAAAATGCTTGAGTTAATATGAATTGTACTTGATGACTGTGGAAGAGATGCATGAAAGTCTTTTGTAAGCAACTGATATACTTTCTACAATATGTTAAGAAGGAAGATTTTTTGTGTTGTGTTTGTTTTGAAAATAAAAAAAATAAAAAAAATTATAAAAAAGAGAAAGAAGAAAAAACAATGTATCCAGCCTCCAGCCTCTAACTGGCAGTGTAACTGCTTTTCCTCCTGTTGTTACAACCCTCTTTATAATCCTTTTTATTTTCTTCTTTATATTCTAAGCTTAAGAAAGAAAGAAAAAACCCTTAAATAGAGATCAAAAACAATCCAATCAATCAAATCAAGCATTATAAAAAAGGAGAATTTTAATCCATAGGTATAAGCAAAAGTGAAAAAAGAAGAAGAAAGATTAATTCATTCAGTTTAAAAAAACAGGGAGCCCATGCAAAAGTTCTACCCGTTAAAAAAAAAATACAAACTGGATAACACACTAAATTCAATGCAGATCAATCTCGCCGCCTACAGTCTTTTGTCTTTGATCATAACAATTTTTTTCCCCCCTTGGGTAGTCTCTTCCTCTAATAATAAAATTTCCTCACCAATTCGACACACTTTTTCTTTCTGCTTTCTTCCTGTTTCGGAGCTGTCCCAACTTCAGCAGCTTCATTAGCTGCATTTGTCGCCGGAAAAAAAGGCTATTCCTGGATTTTTCAGGAACTTTACGGTGTCCCTGAGATCAGCAGGAGGTGCCCTTCTCAATCACCATCTCTGTGGGACGTTTTAGGTCCAAATGGACCATCCAGTGGCAGGAATTCGACTGCGATCTCGGACCACCAAGATCGCACGTCGTGCCATCGTGACGTCAGCTCTCTTCTCCGATCTTAATTTTCTTAATGTTGAGTTTCAAGCCAACTTTTGCACTCTCCTTCTTTACCCGCATCAAGAGGCTGTTTAGTTCCTCTTCACTTTCTGTCATTAGAGTGGTATCATCTGCATATGGTTGTTGATATTTCTCCTGGCAATCTTAGTTCCCACTTTTGATTCATCTAGCCCAGGTAATTTCTGAATTATTAACACATTAAAGCAGAGGTGATCTTTCCTCTCAATGGTATTTATTTAATAATAGTTAAAACTTGTGAGATTCTGAAGGGGGCAGTTTGTCTCTGAAAGATTCACATAATAAATGCCTTTTGTGTATGCAATGTGTATTTTACAAAGTATAATTGACATATTTTTGTCTCTTCCATAAGTAGGTTACATAATTTTCATATTTATGACAGATGGGAAATATTGGGTTTTCATTGCTATTATTGAAAATATGTCGCCTTTATGAAAATGTTGTCAACAAAATTCCAAATGTGTGTTTGATGGCAGGTTCAGAATCAATAAAAAGTAGTTCTTTACATAACTCCTACTATGCTTACTGAAAGAAAGACTATTTTTTTTCTCCTCTCCATCTTACTTATTTTTAAAATGTATGTGTTGCCTTAGTCTGAGATTATATTAATAGACATTAAGAACTGTTTTTCTTTCTAATCATCCTTTGGGGGAAGAGATAATATTATTCTGGTTTATTCAGATAATCTTATATTTTGGTAAATACTGCAAGGAACATGCTACTGCTGGAAGTAGCAAACTTGAATATAGGCAGTCTTTACTAGGCGATCCTCACATAACTAAAAGGTAAATGTAAAAGTTCCCCTCGCACATATGTGCTAGTCGTTCCTGACTCTAGGGGGAGATGCTCATCTCCATTTCAAAGCCGAAGATCCAGCGCTTCCAGTCATGTGGCCGGCATGACTAAATGTCGAAGGCTCACGGAACGCTGTTACCTTTCTAGCAAAGGTGGTTCCTATTTTTCTACTTGCATTTTTACATGCTTTCAAACTGCTAGGTTGGCAGAAGCTGGGATAAGTAATGGAAGCTCACTCTGTTACACGGCACTAGGGATTCGAACTGCCGAACTGCCAACTTTTCTGATGAACAAGCTTAATGTCTTAGCCACTGAGCCACCATGTCACCTCCTCACATGACTAAGATGGACTAATAATGTTACTTTCCATTCAGTCATTATGTGAGTCACTGTGGGTTGTTAAGCAAGGCATCATATCATGTGACTGTGACTTGCAATTTCACTACCAAATTTTCCATTCCTTCTGCTTGTTGGAAGCTGATTTTGAAGTATGAAAATGGAAATTGTGTGAATGAAAGACATTGTGATGGTTATAAGTGTGTCCACTGGTCATAATGTTCCCTTTTAGCACTTTGAACAGTCACAATAAAGGCAATAATTGAGGTCTAATCCTGTAATGGTGAACTTATGGCACTCAGAGGTGGCACTCAGAGGTGGCACTTTGTGAGCACGTGTACTGTCACCAGCTGTTTTTTTTATTTCCGGAGGATGCATGTGTGCCGGCCAGCTGGCACTCCAATATGCACAAAGGCCAGCTGGCCGGCATACACATGTGTATCGGTCACCTGGTGTTTGGGTTTCTGGTGCTCTGGCAAGTGCACACATGCACACATGAATATTCCAGTTTGGACACTTGGTGCCGAAAATGTTTGCCATCACTGGTCTATTGTATAAGTTTAGACTAATGTAAGGAGGACAAGACTAGAGGGAGAGAAAGAATCAGTTTGGTGTAGTGATTAAGGCAAGCAGTCTAGAAACTGCGCACCAGGAGTTCTAGTCCTGCCTTAGACATGAAAAACTTTGTCCCAGCCCAAGCTACCTCGTACGCAGAGGTAGTATTCAGCCGGTTTGGACCGGTTCTTCCAAACCGGTAGCGCAAATCACAGGTGGGCCTCCCCACCGGCCCCGGCTCTATTGCATCCTATTTAGGCATGTTTTTTAGGCTGGTTGCATGTGTGGAAGGCGTGCATGTATGCAAACACATGCACAGAAGGACAGGCGTATGCGCGGAAGGGGCCCGTGTGCCCAGGAGGTGTGCGGGCGCGCACGTAGCAAACCAGTGATAACAAAATGTGAAACCCACTGCTGCTGGTAGGGTTGTTGTTGTTGGGAAAATAGGAGGAAGAAGGAGTGTTAGTATGCTTATCACCTTGAGTTGTATTTTTAAAGAAAAGGCAGAATTTTTTTTAAAAAAGAGACTATCAATGGCTACCAGTCACAATGATAATATAACTCATGACTTTCTTTTCCTGCTTTGCTAATGAAATGTTTATTTGTGCACACATACAGAGATTTTCTTACCATTACAGAACTGCTGACTGCTATATATTAAACTTTTGAAGAACAGTTATATATTTTTCATCTGTACGTGTGATACAGTTAAAACATTGCACAAAAAATGGGTGTTCACTTCTATTGATTGATTTAGAAGATTTATTGCCACTTAGTGTTATCAAATAGTAATACCAATAGCACTTAGACTTATATACCGCTTCACAGTGCTTTTTCAGCCATCTCTAAGAGGTTTACAGAGTCAGCCTATTGCCCCCAACAATCTGGCTCCTCATTTTACCGAAGGATGGAAGGCTGAGTCCACCTTGAGCCTGGTGAGATTTGAACTACCAAATTGCAGTCAGCCCGCAGTCAGCAGAAGTAGCCTGCAGTAGTGCACTCTAACCACTGCGCCACCACAGCTCGTATAGAATTATATACGTATACAGCTGAATACAATTATTATTCATAATGCATTATTGTGGAATAATTGTATATCTCAAATACAATGTTCAGGGAATTGGAGTACCAATACCAAGGCAAAGGTATTCCTTTCATACAGATATATGTCCAGCAGGAAGTGGGCAAAAAAGGGGAATAAATACTTCAACCACAAGGACAGCTCTTCTCACATAATTTTTATTTTCTTTTGAACATGCAAGTTCCACTTAAATGCAAATAATAGCACTTTAGAAAAAGAATGCATTCATCTAAGTTTGCTTCGGCTGCGAAATGTTAATTGTTTGAAGCCAAGCTGCCTTCTGTAAATTGACCTAAATGGGAGGATGATGTAAAGAACATGCACCGTTTTACAGGCTGATGATTTCCTAATTCAGTTAAGAGATTGAAACACTCATGAGCACTACGCTTGTGGATTGAAGTTCAAAAGCCATGCTATTTCATTACCTGAAAATAGTTTTCAGAAGCCTATTTAAATATTAACAGGAACCAATCTTCTCTGAATCTGCATTAAAGATTATGGGGAAAGAGTTTGGTGAGTAAACCAAAAAGAAATTTATTTTATTTGGGCTTTTGCTAACCTGATCCCAAGCCTTGTCAGAGTAAGTGTAAACAGCATATATCATTTCCCATTGTGCTTCGTTTTTTAATTATAGCCCTGTAGAGGAAAAAAATAGATTGAAAGTACAATGTGGATTTTCAGCATTTTATTAGCTACTAGTTGATAACCCGGCATTGTCTGGGAATTTATTTATAGGGGGAAAATGTCTGGACCAAACGTAATTTCTAATGTTAGTTTTCCCCCCCTTACCAGAGGGAGCCCCCTTGTGGAGTACCGTGAAGCTGTTACCAAGGCAATTCACTTTACAGTAGAAGCCATTTAAGGCACAACATGCTGCATCTTAACAGAACACACACCCTGAGGGTTGTTAGGGGTGTCTTATCCCCACAGTATTTGGTGGTGATGGGATTGTGCGTTTAAGTAGCAGTTGGTGTGGTTTTTTTCCAGTAGATGATGAGTCCTAGGGAACCATTGGTTTTTTTGTAGATTAGGATGTCCAGAAAGGCATGTTGGTTGTTTGCTTCTATTTCCATAGTGAATTGTATTTTGGGGTGTAGGCTGTTGAGATGTGTGAGGAAGTTGTCCAGTTTTTCTTTCTCGTGTGGCCAAATCATGAAAGTGTCATCAACATATCTAAGCCAGAGCTTGGGTTTGTGTTCAGATTTATCTAAGGCATTAGTTTCAAAATGTTCCATGTATACACACACACACACACACACACACGCCCCTCCTCTCTCTGCATGTGGGTGTGTTTCAGCGTAACTCTGGAACGCCTTGATTATTTACTCTCTGGAGAAAAATTCTGTGGGGGTAAAACATCCCTAAAACCCCTCGGGGTGGGTGTTCTGTTAATATGCAGCCTGTTGTGCCTTTAAATGACTTCCACTGTACTGCCATAAAATGGCTTCTACTGTACAGCACAACAAAGTTGCCATGGTAATGTCTTCACAGTACTCCACAAGGGGGCTCCCTCTGGTAAGGGGGAAAATCCAACATTAGAAATTACCTTTGGTTTGGACATTTCCCCCCTATAAATAAATACCCGGGCAATGCTGGACTATCAGCTAGTAAATAATAATATACAACATTTTTAGAGACAAGTAACTTTTTCTGCCTCTTGCAATGTTAGGTATTATTCAGGCATTATGAAAGCTTGTACCCAATGAAAACAATGATGCGCCATGATTTTTCTAGGACTTTTGTAACCAAACACAAGGCTGCCCTTGTGTTTGGACCATTCACCTTTTAAATCAACACCACACAAATCCAATTATAATTGCAATACATACTGGAAAAAATTAACAAAGCTTGACAAATGAAGAAAAAAAAAACCCAAGCTAGTGATTCTTGCTCTGGAGAACCTCCGTGATATGAAAGATGACCTGAAAATTCATACTGTAATTGATAAAAGTCTTCTCCTATTGGCAAGTTGGACTCACTTTCTGACATTTCAATAAGTCTATAAAAAACATTCTATAAAGAGAAGGACTTTCTGCATCTCCATCTGAAAACTATAAAGCAACCATAGCCACTCAGCACGGACATTCTTGTGAAGTGTCTTCTTGAAAAGGAAGCCCAACTTTCAATTAGCTTAACTGCTTTGAGGCTTTCAGGCCGCTGAGGATCCCATGGACAACATTTCTCCAGGCCTTCCTGTTCTCTACCATCCTCTGGAGTCTATTTAAATTCACACTGACTGCTTCAGTGACTCCATCCAGCCACCTCATTCTCTGTCATCCCCTTCTTTTGCCTTCAATCTTTCCAGCATCATGCTCTTCTCCAGTGAGTCCTCCCTTTTCATTAGGTGGCCAAAGTATTTGAGTCTCATCTTCAGGATCTGGCCTTCTTAAGACTAGTAAGGGTTGATCTCCTTTAGGATTGACCGGTTTGATCGCCTTGCAGACCAAGGGACTCGCAGGAGTCTTCTCCAGCACCAGAGTTCAAATGCCTCAATTCTTTGGCGCTCAGCCTTCCTTATGGTCCAACTTTCACAGCCATACATTGCAACTGGGAAAACCATAGTCTTGATTATATGCATTTACCTTTGAAATAAGGATCCAATGAGCTCCAATTGACTAATCATTATGTGAAAGAGCTGGAATTCAGTTTCACTTGCTTCAGCTTTCTGTCCTCTATAAATTTATTGGCCACTAGAGACAGTCATTGTAAAGATAGTTAATAGTTAAAAAGTAATTACATCTCCTTCCCTCCTCTTAAATACTTACTTTGCATGTAACATCTTTCCTATTGCTTAATATAATATTCTCAGGGCTTTTACCACTCCCTTCTAATTTATAGAAAAGAGTTAAGGGGACTTCTTGCAATCAGATTATTTCCTAAATAAAACTCATCTTTATTTTCTTGTATGCCAGCACCAGCATCAAGAACATTTTAAAAAAAGTTGTACTCCCATCTTGAGTGTTTATTTTTCCATGCAATTTTTCTCACTGCCTAAAACCATCTGCTAGCTAGCAACTTATTCTTAACCATTGGTTGTGAAAGATTTGTCTAAATATTGGCTGATGCTAATATTATTTTCTCAGGAAAAGTGCTTCAGAACATGGCCATCTAGGCACTCTTGTGACGCTAATTAAGATGGCCATTGTTGGAGACATCTAGAACACAAGGTCAAAGCAGCCCTAAGGCAGCCCTATAGCCAAGAATATCCACATATTAGAAGAAATAACTCCTGTTTAAAAGGCCTGAAGCTTGGACAAGATAATCAAATTTTGCCTGGCCCCTTGGTAAAGGCTCTATTTATTCATGCTTGCATGCCCTCCTCTTCCCCGTTTAATGTGTGTCCAGATTATTATAGTCATGAAGCCAAGAATGCCCCTGGAATTGCACTTTCCACTGGTCCATCTCATATTATGAAAATAATTAGATTATAATTTCAGTTCTCCACATAATTCATTCAGCCATATCTTGGTTTTAGTAAACTGAGCTTCAAGCTACATATGCTTATATTCTGATTACTTGGTTTAATTACAGTTATATAAGATGAGAAGATGAGAACTATTCCTGTTTCAGGGTGTCTAAGAAAGATATTTCAATAACATGTAAAAATGTCAATCAACTTCCAGTTAACAGGCATAGCAGATGGACAGGCATGGCAGATGGTTGCACTGTGCATACAAGAAACTTTAAAAAGTTGTATTGACCTATAAAATACTGTATTAACATTATAATATTGCTGTCTTTAATGAGGATGTAAAGCACAGATTTTTACATCCTTGTGTAAAAGTAAAAATTTGTGGAATGCTTTAACCAATAAAAACTTATTAGAACAACTGGATGATTCATGTAACAGCAGAGGATCAGTATGTCATATCATGTCAACAAATTTATCATAATTAAATAGACAACATGTTTCTGGATTGGTTTTTTTTGGAATATACTCAGTGACTTAGGCTATGTTAATGCATTTGAGTTGGCTTTGGTTTATCAAGTTTTGCAATTTTCTGTTTGGACTTTTTTTAAAAAAATCATTTTTGCTTTCATCAGCTTGTTATCACAGATGCTTCCCTATTCAGTCCTAATTGTAGATTATTTATACAAGTTAAAAAGTACAAATCTCAACTTCAGACCCTGAGAGACCCCACTTGCACATCTCACCGGTGTGACATTTGCTCATTTATTCCTTCTGACAGTCAGTGACGTGTGGTGAGTTTTATGGCTGGTGAGGCAGCTTTTTAGACTTGTGGACTTCAACTCCCAGAATTCCACAGCCAGGGATGCTCAGTTCCGATTTAAAGCGACAGCATTTCCCCCCCTTGCAAAATAAGTTTTCCCATTCTTTTTCTTCTCCCTCCCCCTCCTTCCTCCCTCTCTCCCTCCCTCTCCACTCTCTCAAACAGACACATGCACACAGAGAACTTGGATCCCTCACTCACTCACTCTCAAACAAACACAAACACAGAAGTTGGATTGGATATATTTTCCAAAGGCTTGAAAGCAGCTCCTCTGCCATACCCTCCCCTTCCCCTGCTGCCTTCCAATCGGAGCCTTTGATTGCAGGTGAATCACGTTGCATTTTCAGTGAAGCTGGGCTTATATACTTTTATCCAGCTGTGTGTGTGTGTGTGTGTGTGTGTGTGTGTGTTTGAAAAGGCAACGTGGGTTCTGCATGCAATCAAACTTTTTGAATTCCTCCCCCCTCCCACACCCGCACCTTTTCCAGCTGTTTCAGAGAGGATTTCAACTCTGCCCTCATGAAAGGCCAGAGCTCTGAGTCAGACTGAGCTAGTTGCTCCCAGAGAACTCTAAAAAGCCTCTAAAAATGCCCTCTACAGGAGGCGAGAGAACATGTGTCTCATTTGCATAAGAAATTCTTTGCTTTTTAACCCTTGGTTAACTCTTAAAAGGAGAAAAATTCCTTATGCAAAAGAGGCCCCTAGTTCTCTGGCCTCCTCCTATAGTTAACACTAAGCACTGTTCCAAGTCACTGTGACTTAGAATCTGGTAGCAACTACCTTGGCTTTAATTATTTTTAAAAAATTCTTTAAAATTCTTTCCTTTTCCTCATGACTGGTGAGGCCACGCCTCCCCTGCCTCTAGTGACTGCACGTCCCTGCTGACAATTTTCCTCCAGAGTCTTTGGTGAGATATTTTGTCAGAGGCATCTTGGAAAGCCAAATATACTATCAACAAAACCATATCTTCCATCATTCTGTTCCCTCATGTTTTGCTTTTGTTGATGAAAATAAGATTGTTTTGTGTATTAAAAATAGATATCTGCATTAGTCAGACTCCAGACTGAGATTTGTGTCCATTTGTGTGCATCACACATTAAAAAAGGGTCATACAATCTAGACAAGTTTAGAGAAAGGCAACAAGAGTCTCCAGTAATCAGGAATTAAGTCTTAAGAGAAAGACTGAAATTGAGGGAACAAGAACGTTTAATCAATCAAAATTAAAATAGCTGAATGGATGTCTCCCACAGGAAGGACAAATACCTAGTTTTTTATTCACCACAGACCTACACACATGTCTCTGTGTATGTGTGTTTGTTACAGAAAGAAGAATCTAGCTGAACATTAGGAAAAGACTTAGATTATAGCATCAATTAACTTAAAGAATTGTGCATTGTTTCACTGAATAAATAACTATTGGCTAGATAACCATTGGTAATAGTGTACCCCATTGCAGTGAGCAATGGGTTCAATGTGATCACCTGTGATTTGACCTAAAACACTGTGATACAATGATCTATTGGGTAAGAAATATTAAGAAAGTAAATTTAGTGTTTCATTTATTAAGCAAAAGTAATTATAAAATGTCTGGAATATTTTCTTACCAGCGGTGAGATCTGCTTCCACCCTTCTGGTCTTATAGAAGCATCTTAAAACCCAACTCTGCCAGTTGGTGTTGGACATTGATGGGGGCACACCATTCTGGATGTGGTTTATTGAGTGAAAGACAAATGGTTTCCTGCCCCTGGTACCATCCATACTCTTGGTTTTAACCTTTATTTAATTGTTATTAATTTTACTCTATCTATCTATCTATCTATCTATCTATCTATCTATCTATCTATCTATCTATCTATCTATCTGGAACGTGCAGTCAGGGGAGGCAGGGGAGGCGGGGCCTCACCAGTGTCATGATGAAAAGAAAAGAAAATTTAAAAAGAAAAAGGCTAAGGTAGTTGCTGCCAGAATGACTTTGCTTAGTGGTAACCGCAGGGGGAGGCGAGAGAACTATGGGCCTCCTTTGCATAAGGAATTTTTCGCCTTTTAACCCTTGCTCAGAGTTAAGCAAGGGTTAAAAGGCAAAAAATTCCTTATGCAAAGGAAGCACGTGGTTCTTTGCCTCCTGGTCTGGGAGCAGCAGGTCTTGCCTAAGTTGCCTTTTTCTTTTTACATTTTCATCATGGCGGACAAGAGGAGAGTTGAAATCCTCTGACACAGCTGGAAAAGGTGGGTCCGAGGGAGCGGGCAGGGGGGAGGAATTCAAAATTCCAATTATAAATCCTCTATAATATGCAGCGATATTTGATGTTTGACCGAGTATATAAGTGTAGTAATATGGGACATCATTTTGAAATGGTCAGTTTCCTATAGAAAATTATAGTTATTCTTGAACACTTCTCAAAATTCACTGCAACATATATGTATTATTTGGTTCACCAGTTGAAACAGAAATAGTTCCCTGAAGAATATTTAAAGTGGTAAAAAGAAGCTGACTTCTTCAAATGAGGAGCCCAGACGAGGCTGGAGCGAGAGCCACGGAGGTGAAAGGCGAAGAGGGGTGGGGGGGGTGTTCCAAGAGGCCCCATCCCCTTTTTGCACTCCGCAAGCCAGGCCCGCAGCGGCAAGAGGCTCAACTCCGCTTCTATTCCCCCCCTCTGCTCCAGAGAAGCCGGCCGCGGACAAGTCTCCGCAGCTCTGGTTCCGTCTCCAAGCAGCCCCGGGATCCGGTGTGTGCCCATTCTGGAAACCAGAGTTTGGGTGTCAGCACACACATTTGCACTGGAACGCAACTCTTCCGGATTTTGGGTCTCCCATGCACGTGAAGGCCAGCAAGACCACACAGTCCAGATGGGAAGGTCAGCACATGGTGACAGAAAAGGTTAGCCATCACTGAACTACAACTTCCAGGTTCCATTCAGTATTTCCACAGTAATTCCACAACCTTATCAATCTTGTCCTTGGATTGTTGCACACTGTACCAAGAGAGTAAGAAGCTGCAAATACCAGAAAAAACTGTATCTACCTTTTATGGGAAGGATAGAATGTAAATGCAGAAAATAATTTTATGCTAATGGAATAACCCATATATGAGTTACTTATCATAAGGATAAATATTTTATAACAACGAATTTGCTCTGGGTAGCCAAGCTTGTGTGAGTATTTTGTAAACCTGGCAGTTTTATGTGGAGATTGGCTCACCCAGGAAAGGATGTTTGTCCATTGGTGATAACAGAGTTAATGTTGCTAGTAATGAATTTTGAAATGGTTTTGTAATCACAGTTACGTTATATTCAAAGGTTTTCCATTTTTATTGTGTATGCATGTGAATATTAGTATGCATATATTACGCATGCACATATTTATTATTACAATTCTATTTATTAGTAAAGGTTTCTTCTAGTCTGCTTGTATATGATAGGGAGGTATAGTCATATAAGTAAGTACAGTGTGGCCTTCAGATTGAATTCAAATATTTTTATCGATGTATGAATATCTTTGCATATCCACATCAGTGGTGGGTTGCAGGCGGTAAGCCCCGGTATGGGGGTACTGGAGCCTGCCCGGAGCACCGGGTACTGGTACGGTGCTCCGGAGGGCCCACCCACCCGCCCGAGTTCCTTACTTGTCCTTTAAGCCTTTTGGCGCTTCCATGCATATGCACGTCACATGGCGCATACGGCACCTGCACAATACTCTGCTGCGCACGCTGCGCGCGTCCATGTGGGCAACATTGGGCCCGTTCCAACCGGTATGGGATCCGGAACCCACCACTGATCCATATCCATATGCACGCGCGCAAGCACACACACACACACACACACACACACACACACACACACACACACACGTTCTGATCCAGCCTTAGCAGAAGCCAGAAACAGACTTCTTGTGATGAAAAAACCCTCTTTATTCACCTCTTGTGAATTAATTGCATTCATTCACCGAAAAGGCAATAGTCTTTCAAGGAGTTAACTGAAGTACAGACCTTATCAGTTCCATGCGATAATTGCCAGGCTGTGAGCTCCCAAATGA